>NW_027601298.1:0-21704 GCF_053455715.1 Rhinoraja longicauda
CCTCTGATTTCTGACTTCTCTCCCCATTTAGAAAATAGACTATGCCTTTATTCATACTACCAAAGTGCATGACCATACATTTTGCTATGCTGTATTCCATTCGCTCCTTCTTTGTCCACCCAACCTGTCCAAGTCTTTCTGCAGGTTCCTGTTTCTTTAACACTACCTACCCCTCCACCTACCTTTGATTAATCTGCAAACGGCCACAAAGCCTTCAATTCCATCATCCAGATCATTAACATTTAACCTGAAAACTAGCGTATCCAACTGCGACCCCTGCGGAACACCACTGGTCAACAGCCGCCAACTGAAAGGCCTGCTTCACTCCCACTCTTTGCCTTCTGCCAGTCAGTCAATCGTCTATTCATGCTAGTACCTTGCCTCCTATACCTTGAGCTCTTATCTGGTTCAGCAACCTTAACTTCAACACCTTATTAATTCAGGTAAATGCGAGGTAAGATAATCTACTGCACAACTTACACAATTAATTGAAGGGAGGTGTTGCAGAACAGAAAGACCTTAAGGGTGCACGTACATAGGTATTTGAAAAATGGTGACACAGATAGACAAGGTGTGAAGAAGGCGTTGCTTGCCTATTGGGACAGGAATTGGGGCATAATATTACAGCTATATTAGACATATTTGGAGTACTGTGTACAGTTCTAGTCACCCTGATACAGGATGGATGTCGCAGCAAGACTCCTGACGGGTACCCGTAAAAGGGACCACATCACCCTGATTCTGGCCTCTCTCCACTGGCTCCCAGTACGGTACAGAATCAACTTCAAGCTCCTCCTATTCACATATAAAGCTCTAAACGGGCTTGCCCCCCCATATCAAAAATCTTCTAACCCACCACTCTATCTCCAGGTCCCTCAGGTCGGCCGATTTGGGGCTACTCACTATCCTGCGGTCGAGGTTTAAGCTCAGGGGTGACCCGCTTTTGCGGTTGCAGCTCCTAGACTGTGGAACAGCATCCCTCTCCCCATCAGAACTGCCCCCTCCATCGACTCCTTTAAATCCAGACTCAAAACCTATTTCTACTCCCTAGCATTTGAGGCCCTCTGAGGGGGCGCTGTGAACTGTTTATCTACGTGCTGTTATGTTTGTGTGCCATTGTATGTTCCTTTCTTAGGACCTGAACTGATGTACAGTACTTTGGTCAATGTGGGTTGTTTTTAAATGTGCTATACAAATAGACTTGACTTGACTTGACTTGACTTGATTAAACTAGAAACTGTGCAAATAAGATTTACGAGGGTGTTACCGTATTTGGAGGGGTTGAGATATAATGAAAGGCTGGATAGGCTAGGACCTTTTTTTTCTTGAGCATACATGAAAGGGGACCCTATAGACATAAAATATGAGGGGCATAGATAAGGTGATCTATCACAGTCTTTTCCAGGGATGGGGGAGTCCAAAACTAGAAGGCATTGGGAGAGGGAAAAGATTAGGGCGGCACGGTAGCGCAGCGGTAGGGTTGCTGCTTTACAGCGAATGCAGCGCCGGAGACACAGGTTCGATCCTGACTACGGGTGCTGCACTGTAAGGAGTTTGTACGTTCTCCCCGTGACCTGCGTGGGTTTTCTCCGAGATCTTCGGTTTCCTCCCACACTCCAAAGACGTACAGGTATGTAGGTTAAATGGCTGGGTAAATGTAAAAATTGTCCCTAGTGGGTGTAGGATAGTGTTAATGTACGGGGATCACTGGGCGGCACGGACTTGGAGGGCCGAAAAAGCCTGTTTCCGGCTGTAGATATATGATATGATATGATATGATTTAAAGGGTCCCGAGAGACAACTAAATGGCTGCTCTGCTGCAGCTTAGCTCTATTTAATTATCCCCTTACTCTCATTGCAAGTATTGCCATGTATTGTGAACTTCTGCCAAGCAATTATCTCAGCTCAGCTAACTCTGCCCAGCTTTGCATGTTCCCACCTGACAGAGTGCTGCATCAGCAGGTGAGAAAGCCTAAGGCTGGCTCTGCCAGGCAGATCAGGACAAGTAGCAAAGCTGTTCTGCAGAATGTTGCTTCTCTGCACACCCACACACCTGTCTCTTTCAGTCTGGGTGTGCAATTGGGAAGAAAGCACCCATCGCTCCAGGATATTACTCATCATTTGCTCAGTTCTGGACCAATACCTTGGAAAGGAGAAATTGGCAGGAGAGGCTGCAATGCTGATTTAGTTTAGTTTAAGATTAGAGATACAGCACGGAAACAGGCCCTTTCGGCCCAGCGGGTCCGCGCCGACCTGCGACATTAACGCTATCCTATACCCACTAGCGACAGTCTTTTTAAACATTTCACCAAGTCAATTAACCTACAAATATGTCCATCTTTGGGAGGAATCCAAAGATCTCGGAGAAAACCCATGCAGGTCATAGGGAGAACGTACAAACACCATACAGACAGCACCAGTAGTTGGGATCGAACCCAGTTTCTCCGGCGCTGCATTCGCTGTAAGGCAGCAACTCTATCACTGCGCCACCGTGACGGAATGATCAGAATAATCTAGCCCAGAGGGCCAGATTACCACTGGCTTCAGAACTGAGGAGTTTAAGATGATCCTGAGCAAGTCCAATTGCAGTTCCAGCTGAAGTCACCAGAGACACTGGAAGTTTTCCTGATCTCCCACATCTTGCAGGAGGAGCATACCACTGCCCTTTGTGCCATCTGGACTGCAGCAAGACTGAAGAAGAAAGTTGAAAAGGCCTTGTCCTATCTTACATTTACACTGCTCAACCTCCTCACCAAAGCTTCTCAAGACAAAGCCTCAGCATTTTCTACTCAAATGCAGTACTTGAACTCAACCACTGCCACTCTCACAATTGCCAGTCCAAAATGCCTGCTCTGTTCGAACTCAAAACTCTTTAAATACTCACTCCATGGTGCTATTGCTATGCCTGTCAGGATCAGAAAGCAGTATTGCAAAACCAATGTTGCCACTTTCAGAAAGCAAAGGACTTGCATCCCAAGACTCCTCTGTACATCTATGCAGTTAAAGGTCCTGCTAATTATTATATACTGTATTTTTCTCTTACATTTGACTCTCAAAGTGCAACATCTCACACTTGTATAGTTTAAATTCCACCTGCTATTTCTCTGTGCATCTTTCCAACTGATTTGTATCCTGGTGTATCCTTTGATAACTTTCCTCACGATCCACAACATCCACGTTTGTGTGGTGCAAACTTATAGATCATTCTACCTACAATTTTGCAGAAATCATTTATATATAATCACAATCAAAAGAGGCCCTAGCACTGATCACTGCGGAACACTACTGGTCACAGACCAGCTGTGGACCCATTCCACCACTATCCTCTGTCTTCCACACCAAGCCAATGTTGATTCCAATCTACCACGTCACTGTGGATCTGATGTGCCTTAATCTTCTGGATCAGCTTAGCATGGGGGACCTTGTCGAAAATCATTAGCAAATTTGCAGATGATACAAAGCTGGGTGGCAGTGTGAACTGTGAGGAAGATGCTATGAGGTTGCAGGGTGACTTGGACAGGTTGTGTGAGTGGGCGGATGCATGGCAGATGCAGTTTAATGTGGATAAGTGTGAGGTTATCCACTTTGGTGGTAAGAATAGGAAGGCAGAGTATTATCTGAATGGTGTCAAGTTAGGAAAAGGGGACGTACAACGAGATCTGGGTGTCCTAGTGCATCAGTCACTGAAAGGAAGCATGCAGGTACAGCAGGCAGTGAAGAAAGCCAATGGAATGTTGGCCTTCATAACAAGAGGAGTTGAGTATAGGAGCAAAGAGGTCCTTCTGCAGTTGTACAGGGCCCCAGTAAATGTAAAAATGTAAAAAACCTTTATTGTCACTACACAAAGTACAGCGAAATTAAAGCAGTCCAGATGATACAATCACACACAGCAGACAGTACAAAGGATAAACCTTTATCCATAACAAGCTAAACCTAATCTACTGAATTAAACAAACTGACCTCTAATACAATATAGACAAAACAATCACAATACGGTCACGGCAGTGTGTAGTGCAATCAAGACAGCAAGTTATTGCACAGCAATGAGAGCTAACATATTGCAAATGCATCGGTAGTGCCGTATTAAAAAAAATAAAAGAAATAATGTAATTAAATATAAGGTGCAGTCGGTTGTAACATGTAATAAGTTTAGCAAATGTTAAGCAATATAAGTGCAGTAGGATGTAAACATGTATTAAATTGAGGCTTATGTTTTCTGACAAGTAACTGACAGTGTTCCGATCAGTTCCGTTCCTTCCATTCAGTTTTATGTGAGTGTCTGGCAGTGTTCAGCTCACGTATGACGCGGGGGTAGAAGCTGTTCTTGAGTCTATTAGTCCGTGATGTAATGGACCTGAACCGTCTACCAGAGGGCAGCAGTTGGAGCAGCTGATGACCAGGGTGAGAAGGATCCCTCAGGATGTTGGCTGCTCTGCTGAGGCAGCGGACGGAGTACAGTTCCTCTAGAGAGGGCAGTGGGCAACCAATGATTTTCTTTGCAGAGTTGATGACCCTCTGAAGGGCTTTCTTGTCTGCCTCGGAGCTGCTGGTGTACCACATAGAAATACAGTGATACCGCACCTGGAGTACTGTGTGCAGTTTTGGTCTCCAAATTTGAGGAAGGATATTCTTGCTATTGAGGGCGTGCAGCGTAGGTTTACTAGGTTAATTCCCGGAATGGCGGGGCTATCATATGTTGAAAGACTGGAGGGACTAGGCTTGTATACACTGGAATTTAGAAGGATGAGAGGAGATCTTATCGAAACGTATAAGATTATTAAGGGATTGGACACGTTAGAGGTAGGAAACATGTTCCCAATGTTGGGGGAGTCCAGAACAAGGGGCCACAGTTTAAGAATAAGGGGTAGGCCATTTAGAACTGAGATGGGGAAAAACTTTTTCAGTCAGAGAGTTGTGAATCTGTGGAATTCTCTGCCTCAGAAGGCAGTGGAGGCCAATTCTCTGAATGCATTCAAGAGAGAGCTGGATAGAGCTCTTAAGGATAGCGGAGTCAGGGAGTATGGGGAGAAGGCAGGAACGGAGTACTGATTGAGAATGATCAGCCATGATCACATTGAATGGCGGTGCTGGCTCGAAGGGCCGAATGGCCTCCTCCTGCATCTATTGTCTATTGAAAGGTTTACTAAAGTCCACGTAGACAACATCCATGGCCTACCCTCATAAATCATCTTCGACACCTACTAAAAAACCTTCGTAAGGTTCGTAAGTCATGAACTGCCCGCACAAGGCCAGAATGACCATGTTAAATAGGTTGTAGAAACAAGGAACTGCAGATGCTAGTTTACCAAGGAAAGACTACAAAATTCTGGAGTAACTTAGCGGGTCAGGCAGCATCCCTGGAGAAAATGGATAGGTGACGATTCGGGTTGAGACCCTTCTTCAGACAGAAATGGACTACCCCGAGTGAAAAAGTTGCCTGTCTCTCTTAAACCTCCCCTCTCACCTTAAATCTATGCCCTCTAGCTTTAGAATCCTTTATTCTGGGAGAAAAGAAAAGTGTGTTCCAGTAGGGGGAATGGAAAGAAAGGTGTGAATGAGAGGACCTGGGTATATCAGAAGGAGAAAAAGAGGAGGGTTTTCTTGAAATTGGAGAATTCAATGATTATGAACGAGTCTGAAAAAAGGTTCCGATCCTCCTATCCATGTTCTCCGGGGATGCTGCCTGACCGGCTGAGTTTTGTGTCCATCACTTTGTGTCTTTCTTTGTAAACCAATATCTGCAGTTCCTTGTTTCTACATTTCAATGATCATGCCACTGTGTTGTAGGCTACCCAAATATGGGGTGTTGTTCATCCAGTTTGTTTGTGGGCTTACCCTGGCAGTAGAGGAAACTGACGACAGACAGATTACTGTGGGAATCGGAAGGGGATTGATATGGCGAGCGACCAGGAGCTCCAGCAAATCTGCTCAGCAAAGTAGTCGCCTAGTGTATGATCCTTGCACTCAGAAACATCCTTGACACTGGCATCAGAGATGCAACACATCCTTAAGTATTGCTTGTGGCCGCAAATATACCTGATTGTGTCCATGACAAATGATCCCCTAAAAGTATGCCTTGTATTGCCATTGAGCTATCCCGCTAAATAGCAGGGCCAAAGAGAGACACAAAAAGCTGGAGTGACTCAGTGGGGCAGGCAGCATCTCTGGAGAAGGAATGGGTGACGTTTCGGGTTGAGACCCTTCTTCAGACTGAACAATATTCATACCACTGGGCTGTAAGCTGCTCAAACAATGGCCTCTTTCCTTTATCATCGTTTCCTTTATCATCGTTACCCTTTCCAGTCCTCTTAATATAAATGCTAGCATTAAATTTGCCATCCTTACTACCGACATAGAAACATAGAAAATAGGTGCAGGAGGAGGCAATTTGGCCCTTCGAGCCAGCACCGCCATTCATTGTGATCATGGCCGATCATCCACAATCAGTAACCCATGCCTGCCTTCTCCCCATATCCCTTGATTTCGCTAGCCCCTAGACATCTATGGTTATGTAAGCAGTGATCCATTATATTTCTTTGATGAGATAGGATTTGGGTTGTGCAGGTCAGTTGAAGAACCTGATGGTTGTAGGAAAGTACCTGTTCCTGAATTGAGTAGTGCGGGGTTCTCTATCTCCTGTCACCAAAAGCAGCGAGAATGAGAGCATGGCCTGGATGGTGGGGATTCTTGATGATAGGTGCTGCCTTCTTGAAGCAGATGCGTTTGATGGTGGGGAGTACTGTCCCCTTAATGGACAGTGGTAAGTCTGCCACTCTCTGCAGCCTCTTGTGTTCCAGTGCATTGTAATTGCCATACCAAGCCATGATGCAACCAGTCAGGGTATTTACTGTGGGTGAATCTGTAGAAGTTTGTTAGAGTATTAAGCCAAATGCTGAATATCTTTACATGTCAAAGAAAGTAGAGGCAGTGGTGCACCTACTTTGTAATCACACCTATGTGTTTCCCCCTCTTTATTGGGACTCTCTACGTACTGTTTAAGAACATTTTTAAATATACTTTATGAATTTTCCCCATCTAAGCCCTTTGCATTCAGGCAATGCCAGTTAATATTGGGAAGGTAAAAATCTCCTGCTACTGCAGAAATGAACATTAGGAGCAGGACCAGTCAACTCTGCCTCTCAGCCACGGCTGACCCGAGTACTCCCTCAGCTCAATGTTCCCACCTACCTTTCACCCTTCTCTTGTCTTGTTTCAGCTTCAAAAATAATCACACGGTTATCACAAGAGATAGACACAGTCCTGCAAAAGATGTTGATACCTATGACGGGATTGCATCAGAGAACTGGTGCTGATGCACTGAGATGATTGTTTCCGATGAAAAACTCAACGATTTTAAAATGAAGGACAATGTTATTGAATGGTAGTAAATGACATGTTACGCCAGCTTTTTGTGTCTATTGGTATTTGTTATTACTTTCATGTGTACTGACATACAATGAAAGCCTTTGCATGCAATGCAGTAAAATCACATTATTCATGAGTACATTCAAACCAGGTAATGCAGAGAGAAAAATAGCAGAGCACAGAATGTAGTGTTACAGCGTTACAGGTGCAGAGAAGCTGCAGATAATAAAGTGGAATGGCCACAACGAGGTAGGGTGGGAGATCGGGAATACATTCTCGGTTAGGAGATATCTGTTCAGTAGTATGATAACACCAAGGATGAAGCTGTTCCTGAATCTGGTGATACCTGCTTTCTTCTGTCTGACAGGAGAGGAGAGAAAAGGGAATGACTGAGGTGAAATTGGTCCTTGATAATAGAACGGGCGTTCCCCTCTCCCATCATAGACGAGGCCCTCACGTGTCTCATTAGTACCCCACAGCTCCGCCCTTGCTCTCCCGAGGCGCACCAAGGACAGAGTCCCCCTGGTCCTTACCTTTCACGCCATCAGCCGTCACATACAACACATAATCCTCCAACATTTCCGCCACCTCCAACGGGATCCCACCACGAGTCACATTTTCACATCTCTACCCCTTTCCGCCTTCCACAGAGACCGTTCCCTCTGCAACTCCCTGATTCCTTCCCACTCATCCCTTCCCACCGAAACCATCCCCTCCCCAGGTACCTTCCCCTGCAATCGCAGGAGATGCAACACCTGTCCCTATACCTCCTCCTCGTCTCTGTCCGGGGACCCCGACAGTCCTTTCAGGTTAGGCAGAGGTTCGCTTACACCTCCTCCAACCTCACCTACTGTATTCGTTGTTCAAAATATGGACTCTTATACATCGGCGAGACCAAATGCAGACTGGGTGATTGTTTGATTGTAGACTGGGCGATCGTAGACTGGTGATTTGAGATTCAGATGGTACATGATTAGGTATGCAAAATGATGCAGGGTAGAGGCGGGATAGACTGCTGGAAGCTTTTTCCTTTATCAGAAATATGAAAAACTGGAACATAGGTTTAAGGTAAGGGGGAGTAGTTTAATGGGGAAAAGAGGGGGAACTTTTTTCATCTAGAGCGTGGTATCTGGAATACACTGCCTGTGAGAGTGATGGAAGCAGATTTGTTGAGGGTATTTAAGAACTGTCTAGACAAACACAAATTGCCTACACACAAGAGGCATTGGGCCAATTGCTGAAGGATGGGATGCGTCTCCTTTGGTCAGCAGAGACCTGTAAATGCAGTGCAGTCCATCACACAAACTCACTGCAATCTCACTGGCTCTCCACTCTGCACTGGACCACTTAGACAAATAAGAACACATACATCAGGCTGTTGTTCATCGACTCCAGCTCGCCATTCATCATCATCGTTCCCTCCAAACTTGTTATCAAGCTCAGGGAACCGTGTCTCTGCTCATCCATATGCATATAGACTCAATTTCCTCATCAACAGATCACAATCAGTATGAATTGGCAACAACACTTTCTCCTCAATAACCATCAGCACAGGATCACACAGGGGGGGGGGGGGCTGTGTGCTCAGACCCCCTGCTCTACTCACTCTATACCCAGGACTGTATAACCAGATACAGTTCCAACGCCATCTTTAGATTCACTAACCACACAACCGTTGCCGGCTGAATTACAGATAATGAGTCGGGTATAGGATTGACAATCTGGGGTATAGTATTGATAATCTGATTGACTGGTGCCAGAGAAACAATCTTGCCCTCAACGTGAGCAAGACCAAAGAGCTGAATGTTGACTTTAGAAGAGGGAAACCGAGGATCCACAAATCTGTCTATCTGCCGAGTTGGTGGTGGAGAGAATCAACAAGTTCCTGGGTGTGCAGATCTCTGAAGATCTGATGCAATCATAAAGAAAGCCCATCAATGCCTCTACTTAGAAGATTGAGGAGGTTCTGCTTGTTGATCTATACTCTTGAAATTCTGCACATGTCGGACCAGAGGGAGTATATTGACTGGTTGCATCACGGCCTATTTCAGCAACTCCATTGCCCAGGAATGAAGGTTACAAAAATTGGTGAACACGGCCCAGTCCATCACAAGTAATGACATCCCCACCATCAAAGGGATCTATGTGGGACGGTGCCTCAAAAGACACCAGCATCATCAAAGACACCATCATCATCACCCTGGCCATGCTCCCATTTCACACGTCATCAGGAAGAAGGTACAGGAGTCTGAAAACCACGACCATGACGGTTCAAGAACCGCTCATTCCCAGCAACCATCAGGATCTTGAACACTGTAAAACACGAACTAAAAACTATGAACTACGTCGTTGCACAAAGGAATTTGGGCTTTTCTTTTTGCCATAGTATTGCACTTGTATTATAAAACAAATTTATTTTATTTTTTTGTTTATTGTATGTTATCTATATATTGCATTTACAAGGTTGTTATGCTGCTGCAAATCAGAATTTCATTGTTCCACTGTCGGTACAACTGACAATTAAATATTCTTGACTTTGCCTTGAGAAAGCAACTAACATAATCAAGGACCAACCATATTTCGCCTGGGCAGTTTACACCCCAGCGGTATGAACATTGACTTCTCTAACTTCAGGTTGTCCCTGCTTTCCCTCTCTATCCCCTCCCCAGTTCTCCCACTAGTCTTCCTGTCTCCTACTACATCCTATCTTTGTCCCGCCCCCTCCCCGACATCAGTCTGAAGAAGGGTCTCGACCTGAAACGTCACCCATTCCTGCCCTCCCGAGATGCTGCCTGACCTGCTGAATTACTCCGGCATTTTGTGTCTACCTTCGATTTAAACCAGCATCTGCAGTTTTTTTCCCTACCAATTTCACCTCAGTCATTCCCTTTTCTCTCCTCTCCTGTCAGACAGAAGAAAGCAGGTATCACCAGATTCAGGAACAGCTTCATCCTTGGTGTTATCATACTACTGAACAGATCTCTCCTAACCGAGAATGTATTCCCGATCTCCCACCCTACCTCGTTGTGGCCATTCCACTTTATTATCTGCAGCTTCTCTGCACCTGTAACGCTGTAACACTACATTCTGTGCTCTGCTATTTTTCTCTCTGCATTACCTGGTTTGAATGTACTCATGAATAATGTGATTTTACTGCATTGCATGCACAGGTTTTCATTGTATGTCAGTACACATGAAAGTAATAAACAAATACCAATACACTTAACATAACATAACATAACAACACTTTACTGTCACTCGGCTTTTTACACCGAACGAAATTTCAGCAGTCACACAAAACACAGCAAAAAAAGAAAAGAACACAGGACACCCGACCCCAACACAAACATCCATCACAGTGACTCCAAACACCCCCTCACTGTGATGGAGGCAACAAAACTTCCCCTCTCTTCCCCCCGCACCCACGGACAGGCAGCTCGACCCCTACCGAGGCAAACGACACGCACAGCCCCCGCAAGGCCCCGCGGCCGAGCCGCCCTGGGCACCGAAACGTCCCGCGGCCGCACCGGGCGATGTTAAGTCCAGCGGCCGAGCCGCACCGGGCACCGAAACGTCCCTCGGCCGAGCCGCACCGGGCACTGAAACGTCCCGCGGCCGAGCCGCGCTGGCGATGTTAAGTCCCGCAGCCGAGCCGCGCCGGCGATGGAAGGCCCCGCGGGCGAGCTGCGCCCCGGGGAAGAGACCTAATAAAAGAAAGGTTTCCCCCGCCCCACCCACCACACATACACAGCCAAAAACAGAAACAAAAACCATCCCAACACCGACACAAAAAAAAAAAAAAGACAAACAGACTGCCAGAGAGCCGCAGCCGTTAGGCGCAGCCAACTCCTTGGCTCCATTCCGGTTCTGCTGCGGTTAACGAGGCCAATGTGGGAACGTTTAACACCTCCACAGATGGGGCTCGTGATACTGATGGGATGTGCAGATGGATTTGTAGCTTGTGAGGTGGTCTGCACACTCTGCTGCTTTTGTGTCCTCCCAATGCTTGGCCTCAAAGTTCTTGAAAACTCCAGGGACAGCACAGACTGCCACAGCAGTGTGAGGTAGTGTCACCATCTGCTGGAGCGATGAGGCCACTACATCTGGAGCGATGAGGCCACTATATCATGGGCAGCACACAGCAGCCGCAGTGGGTAATCTCATGTCATTTACTACCATTCAATAACATTGTCCTTCATTTTTAAATCGTTTAGTTTTTCATCGGAAACAATCATCTCAGTGTTTCAGCACCAGTTCTCTGATGCAATCCCGTCATAGATATCAACATATTTTGCAGGACTGTGTCTATCTTCACTCCCCTGCATCAGTCTGTTCGAACTTCTACCATCGGGCAGACGCTACAAGGCCTTCTACGCCCGCATCTCCAGACAGGAACAGCTTCATCCCCAGGGCCATAGCTGCTATGAACCGGTCCTGCTGAGCCAGATGGCACAGTGAACCGGCACAGATCTACTTGCACTTTATTCTGTTTTAAAACTGTTCTAATTTGTTTCATTGGGTTGTTTAAATTAATACTAATTAGCTAATTAATTTATTGCATCGAATGGAAGTCGCATTCCCAATCTCGTTGTACCCCTGTACAATGACAATAAAGATATATTTTATTGTATTGTATCTCTTGTTGCCCCATAACCGTGTGATTATTTTTAAAGCTGAAACAAGACAAGAGAAGGGTGAAAGATAGGTGGGAACATTGAGCTGAGGGAGTACTCAGATCAGCCATGGCTGAGAGGCAGAGTTGCTCCTAATGATCATTTCTGCAGTAGCAGATTTTTACCTTCCCATTATTAACTGGCATTGCCTGAATGCAAAGGAAAATTCATAAAGTATATTTGAAAATGTTTTTTAGATTAAAAAAAAAAGATTTTAGATTTAGAGATACAGCACGAAAACAGGCCCTTCGGCCCACCGGGTCCGCGCCGCCCAGCGATCCCCGCACATTAACACTATCCTACACACACTAGGGACAATTTTAATTTTTTTTTACATTTGCCCAGCCAATTAACCTACATACCTGTACGTCTTTGGAGTGTGGGAGGAAACCGAAGATCTCGGAGAAAACCCACGCAGGCCCCGGGGAGAACATACAAACTCCATACAGACGGTGCCCGTAGTCAGGATCGAACCTGAGTCTCCGGCACTACATTCGCTGTAAGGCAGCAACTCTACCACTGCGCCCCCTGTTCTTAAACAGCACGTAGAGAGTCCCAATAAAGAGAGGAAAACACATAGGTGTGATTACAAAGTAGGTGCCACATTGCCTCCACTTTCTTTGACATTTAAAAATATTCAGCATGTGGTTTAAAACTCTAACAAACTTCTACAGATTCACCCACAGTAAATATCCTGACTGGTTGCATTATGGCAATTACAATGCACTGGAACACATGTGCTGCTATGACATCTTCAATAATTGACTCAAGTATCTTCCCCACTACCGATGTAAGGCTAACTGGTCTATAATTCCCTGTTTTCTCTCTCCCACCTTTCTTAAAAAGTGGAGTTACATTAGCTACCCTCCAGTCCACAGGAACTGATCCAGTCTATAGAACATTGGAAAATGATCACCAATGCATCCACGATTTATAGGGTCACCTCCTTGAGTCCTCTGGAATGCAGACCATCAGGCCCTGGGGATTTATCTGCCTTCAGTCCCAACAGTTTACCTAACACCATTTCCTGACTAATGTGGATTCCCTTCAGTTCCTCCCTCCCACTAGATCCTCGGTCCCCTAGTATTTCTGGTAGATTGTTTGTGTCTTCCTTAGTGAAGAGAGAACCAAAGTACTTGTTTAACTGTTCTGCCATTTCCTTGTTTCACATTATAAATTCACCTGTCTCTGATTGTAAGGGACCTACATTTGTTTTCACTAATCTTTTCCCTTTTACATATCTAAAGAAGGTTTTAGACATATAAAATTCTTAGAGGATTGGACAGGGCAGATGCAGGAAAAATGTTTCCAGTGTTGAGTCCGGAACCAGCGGCCACAGATTAAGAATAAGGGGTAGGCAATGTAAAACTGAGGTGAGGAAAAACTTTGCCACCCAGAGTTATGAATCCGTGGAATTCTCTGCCACAGAAGACAGTGGAGACCAATTCACTGGATGTGTTCAAGGGAGAGTTAGATTTAGCTCTTAGGGCTAAGGGAATCAAGGGATATGGGGAAAAAATCCGAATGGGATACTGATTTTGGATGATCAGGCATGATCATGATCGAAAGGCCGACTGGCCGACTCCTGCACCTATTTTCTATGTTCCTATGTTTAGCTCCTAGCCCTGGTCACCCTGGAGCCATGCCTCCGTAATTGCAACTATATAATTTTCCTTAACTGCCATCTTTGCAATCAATTAATCCACCTTATTTTGAATGGTCCTCACATTAAGGCACAAAGCTTTCAGGTTAATTTTTCTTATCTCCTTTCTACCTTTTGCTTGTGTCCTCCTTTTATGGCCCTCTGTCTCCTTGCATTGGGTCGCATTCCCCAGCCCTGTTAGTTTAAACGTGACCCTTCCTGCACTCTCGTTCCCGTTAGCTGCACGGATACGCGTCTACGTTGTTGACTCCACTCCACCCGCCCCACCCCAACTGAGTTTAAACCCACCCGTGTTGTACTAGCAAACCTGCCTGCCAGAATGTCAGTCCCCTTCCAATTAAGGTGCAACCCATCCCTGTTGTACGGGTCACCCCTGCCCCAGAAGTGATTCCAGTGATCAAGAATTCTAATTCCCTGCCCCTGCATCAACTTTTCAGTCACACATTCAGATCCCATATTTCCCTGTTCCTACCCTCACTAGCATCACCCCAGAAGTCCTGCTTTTCATCCTTCTACCTGGTACTCTATACTCATGTTGCAGAGCCTCCTTCCTCTTCGTCACCACATCATTTGTACCTACATGGACAACTACTTCCGGCTGCTCAAATTCCCTCTCGAGGATGTTCTGAAGTCGGTCTGAGACGTCTTGGACCCTGGCACCAGGGAGGCAACACACCATCCTGGTGTCTTGCTGGTCGCCACAGAATCTCCTGTCTGCACCTCGGACAATGGAGCCACCTACCACAATGGCTCTGCCTGATGCCGGTCGAGTCTCAGCGCGAGGATTCGAGTCACAGACTGGAAGCGTCGTCTGCCCCGACAACACCCAAAAGGGTGTATCAAGAGGTACTTCCACCTCGCTTCACCCCCTTTCTCCTTGTCTCTACCCTTCGCATCTCCTGCACTCGTGGAGTGACGACCTGACTGTAGGTCCTGTCCAGGAAGCTTCTGTCGTCCCGGATGGACTGCTGGTCATCCAGCTCCTGCTCCAATTCCCTAACTTGGTCCTTGAGGAGCTGCACAGGTGTAGTGGGCAGTGACACCAGCCGGGTCCCTGACTTCCCACATCCAGCATCAAATGCACTGAAATAACATTCCTGCCATCACAAGTTTAAATATTTAAATTAAATACACAACTGATTCAAGTGTAGCCTCTTTGCCTCAACGCCAAAGACTCTTGAGCCAAAGACTTACACTTTACCTCATCAAGACTCCAGAGCCAAAGACTTGCACTTTACCTCAACAAGGCCTCTCCCTTGGACCTGAACTTAATATTACCTAATCAAGTCAACTATCCACTCAACTAAAAGTGTAGGAAAGAACTGCAGATGCTGGTTTAAATTCAAGGTAGACACAAAATGCTGGAGTAACTCAGTGAGACAGGCAGCATCTCTGAAGAGAAGGAATGGGTGACCCTTCTTCAGGCTGCTATCAGGTGAGTGGGTAGCACAGAGATAAGACTGTAAGACTGGTGGGAGAACTGGGGAGGGGGTGGAGAGAGAGGGGGAAAGCAAGGGTTATTAACTCAACTAATTAGGATGATCCACTCAACTAATTAGGATGTCTCAACTAACCCACTCACTTGCGGGTGCTGCTGCTGCTGCTGCTGCTGCTGCGCCCCCCTCTGCCATCTTCCAGGTAATTGCCCCGGGCTGACTCTTGACGCTCTTTTTAAACCTCCCGAACTTTACTCACCGAGGAGAAAGCCTTCCTTCAGCCAATCCACTCGCTCGCTGGTCTGGCTGCTGCTGCTCCTCTGTTATCTTCCAGTTAATTGCCCTGCAGTAGAAAGAGTTCAGAGTCAGTAAGAGGCAAAAATAGTTCATTTAAGGAATTTGAGTTCAGAAAGGATATTGAAGGTTTAATCAGCGAAAAGAGTTTAGAATCAAAGAAGCATACAGCACAGTAACAGGCTCTCACGGACCACCATGTCCACATTAAACGATGGTTGAAAGCTTGTAACACATGGTGATCAGCTGTTTATTTCTCAGTTGTTTCTAATATATTTAACTGATTTCGATGAGAATTAAGTGGTATTATTAACCACTATAAAGATGACAAAAGGATTGGTGGAGTCACAGACAGCAAAGAAGATTATCGAAGCATAGGACTGAAAATCTGTATGAGGCTGGGGCAAGTTAATAAAACAAATGAGAGGTAATGCACTTTGGAAACTCACATTCTGGTAGGACGTAGGGTAGACGGCAAGAGAACTTGGGGGTATTAATGTACAGAGAAACGTTGGATAGGGTAAATTAATGAGCATCTGGTACACTTGCCTTAATTGGCCAAGGCGCTGAGTATAAAATTTGACATCTGGGCACACTGCATCCTTCGAGACTCAATATCAAATGGAACAATTTGCAGATAATTGAAGGTCGCACAAGAGCAGCAGCCAGACCAGCGAGTGAGTGAATTGGCTGAAGGAAGGCTTTCTCCAAGGTGAGTAAAGTTCGGGAGCTTTAAAAAGAGCGCCAAAAGTCAGCCTACACTTGAATCGGTTCTGCATGTGTCCGATATTTAAGCTTGTGACATATTGCAGTGCAGGGGGAGGCAGCAGAGAAGGGAATAGGTTTCACTCAACTCTGAGTGTGCCTCATTCAAAATTTGTAATTTTGCCCACTGGAGTAATGGCAGGCAAGTTGTTACAGTGTGTTTCCTGCAGGATATGGGAAGTCAGGGACATTGCTGGTGCTTCTGACAACCACACCTGTGGAAATTGTGTCCAGGTGCAGCTCCTGAGGACAGGACAGGATTGAGTGGCAGCCAGGGCTGTGTCTCAACCCTGGTGCTGAGGCTCAACGGGGAAGGGTGATGTCAGGCAGAGCCATATTGGTGGGCGACTCCATCGTCAGAGGTGTGGACAGGAGATTCTGCGGCAGCAGGCGAGACTCCAGGATGGTGTGTTGCCTCCCTGGTGCCAGGGTCCAAGATGTCTCGGAGTGGCTGCACGACATCCTCAAGAGTGAGGGGGGGCAGCCGGAGGTCGTTGTGCACGTTGGTACAAACAATATAGGTAGGAAGAGGAAGGAGGTTCTGCAACACAAGTTTACGGAATTGGGTAGAGGACTGAAAAGTAGGCCATGCAGGGTAGTGATCTCAGGATTGCTTCCAGTACCTGGTGCTAGTGAAGGTACGGATAGGAAGATAGGGGAAATGAATGTGTGGTTGAGGAGTTGGTGCAGGGGGCAGGGAATTAGATTTCTGGATCTTTGGGATATCTTCTGGGGCAGGGAGGACCTGTACAAATGGGATGGGTTACACCTAAACTGGAGGGGTATCAACACTGGCGGGCAGGTTTGCTAATGCTACACGGGATGGTTTAAACTAGATTGGCATGGGGGTCAAGTCAAGTCAAGTCAATTTTATTTGTATAGCACATTTAAAAACAACCCACGTTGACCAAAGTGCTGTACATTTGATTAGGTTCCAATAGAAAAAAATTGAAAACATACAGTAGCACGCAAACAGTTCACAGCGCCTCCTCAATGAGCCTCAAACGCTAGGGAGTAGAAATATGTTTTGAGCCTGGACTTAAAGGAGTCGATGGAGGGGGCAGTTCTGATGGGGAGAGGGATGCTGTTCCACAGTCTAGGAGCTGCAACCGCAAAAGCGCGGTCACCCCTGAGTTTAAGCCTAGACCGCGGGATAGTGAATAGCCCCAAGTCGGCCGATCTGAGGGACCTGGAGTTAGAGAGGGGGGTTAGAAGATTTTTGATGTAGGGGGGGAGTGTCCATTTAGGGCTTTATACGTGAATAGGAGGAGCTTGAAGTTGATTCTGTACCGTACTGGGAGCCAGTGGAGAGAGGCCAGAATCGGGGTGATGTGGTCCCTTTTACGGGTACCCGTCAGGAGTCTCGCTGCGGCGTTTTGGACCAGTTGCAGGCGGGACAGGGAAGATTGGCTGATCCCAGTGTATAAGGAGTTGCAGTAGTCTAGGCGGGAGGAAATGAAAGCGTGAATGATTTTTTCTGTGTCGTCGAATTGGAGGAAAGGTTTGATTTTAGCTATGGTTCGAAGTTGGAAGAAGCTGGCTTTTACCACAGCGTTGACTTGCTTATCAAATTTTAATGCAGAGTCAAATATCATGCTGAGGTTTTTGACATGCGGTTTGACTAGGCAGGATAGGCTTCCAAGACTGCCTGTTATCAATTTGATGGAGTCGGGGGGGCCGAATAGGATGACCTCAGACTTGCTCTCATTTAATTGGAGGAAGTTCTGTGCCATCCAACATTTTATGTCCTCAAGGCAGTGTGAGAGGCTGTTTAAATTTGACTGGTTGTTGGGTTTCAGGGGGAGGTAAAGCTGAGTGTCACCGGTATAGCAGTGGAAAGAAATGCCGTGCCTTTGAATGATTTGGCCAAGGGGGAGCATGTATAGAGAAAAGAGAATGGGGCCTAGGATGGAGCCTTGTGGAACTCCGCAGGAGAGGCTAGCTGGAGCAGAGGAATAACTGCCTATGTTGATGGCGAAACTCCTATCTTTGAGGTACGAAGCGAACCAGCTCAGGGCAGTGCCATCAATGCCAACCGTGTACCGGAGACGGTCAATAAGGATGGTGTGGTCCACTGTATCGAACGCTGCACTGAGGTCGAGAAGGAGCAGGATTGCACAGTCGCCGGTATCGATGGCGAGAAGCAGGTCGTTGTGTACCTTCAACAAGGCAGACTCTGTGCTGTGGTGGGCTCTGAAACCTGACTGGAAACTTTCCAGGATGGTGTTTTGGTGCAGGTAGGGCACTAATTGGTTTAGGATTGCCTTTTCAAGGACTTTTGACAGGAATGGCAGTTTGGAAATGGGTCTGTAGTTGCTAGGCAAGGTGGGGTCTAGGTTAGGTTTTTTCAGTAGGGGCTGGACCACCGCGTGCTTGAAACTGGTTGGAACAGTGCCAGTGGCCAGAGAACTGTTGATAATAGAGAGGATGCTGGGACCGGCTATTGCAATGACATCCTTCAGAAGGGCAGTGGGGGCTGGATCAAGGGGGCAGGTTGCAGGTTTCATAGCGGAGACAAGTTTTGCAAGGGAGGATAGAGTGACGGGTTGGAAGCAGTCCAATTTAGATGAACAGACTAGTGAGACAGCTAGGTCACGGGTGGGAGGGGAAATGTTCATTCTAATATTCTCAACTTTGTTGGTGAAAAATTTAGCAAATTCTTCGCACTTAGCAGGGGACCCAACTAAGCTGGTACTGGGGGCGGGACATATGACAGAGGTAATTGTTCTAAATAGGACCTTGGAGTTATGAGAGTTTTTGGAAATAAGGTCGGAGAAGTATTGTGCTCTAGCAGACTTTACTGCTTCCTGGTATTTGAGAAGATTGTTTCTCAGAATTTCGAAGGAAATTTGAAGCTTGTCACATTTCCACCTCCTTTCTGATTTTCTGCACTCCCTTCTTAGGGCTTTGGTGGAGTCATTGAGCCACGGCCGACCTTTGGGCTTAGGCTTTTTCATTTTAAGGGGAGCGATAGAATCCAGGATGGAAGAGCAAGTGATATTAAATAAAGAGGCGAGATCCTCAGTGCTGAGATGGGGGGGGGAGAGGCCTCAATAGTGCAGATGTTGGGGGCAGCTGTGAGAGCCTCGGAGAATTTACTGGCAGTCAATGAATTTATGTCGCGGGAGTAGCGAACGGGGAGATGAGATTTTGCGGGAGATAAAGGCAGAGATGCGTCAAAAATGATAGCGCTGTGGTCCGATAGACAGGCTTCAGTAGTTTCAATGTTGTTGATTGGGAATCCGGACGATAACACTAGGTCGAGAGTATGGCCTAACTTGTGAGTGGGTCCCGTGGTGTGAAGAGTCAGATTGAAGGACTCAACCAGGTGCATAAATTCACTCACAAGAGGCTTAGTGGGACAGCAAACATGAATATTAAAGTCACCAAGAATCATGATCCGGTCAAATTTGGGTAAAATGCTAGAAATCAGATCAGCAAATTGGGTGATGAAGCCCTTATGCATTTTTGGTGGGCGATACACAAAAACAATTAAGAGGGGATAGGCTAGGCCTACTTTAATTAGTTGCACCTCGAAACTGGAGAAATGATCAGCGTTCAGGAGGCGGCAGTTGAAATGTTTCTTAAACACAGTGGCTAAGCCCCCACCGCGTCCGGAGAGCCTAGGCGAGGTGAAGAAGTGACAGTTATCAGGACAGAGTTCCACGAGTGGAGCAAGCTCACCAGGGTTAAGCCAGGATTCTGTGAGCAGTAAGAAGTCCAATCCACGGGTGATGAAGAAGTCGTTGAGGATGAAGGTCTTGTTCTGTAGGGATCTTACGTTGATCAGGGTCACTTTAGCAGGGACAGCAGGGACAGCAGGTGAGCTTCGGTCCGGTAGCGGCTCCCACGCGGCTCCCACGCCAGCGGGCGGAGGTTCAGGGAGACCACGCCGCTGCGCTTCACAGATGGCCTTGCTGGGAGCCCACGGGCCGGCAGTCCAGGGACCGGGATGATCGGTCGAAGAGTGGCATACCTGAGCTCGAGGGAGCGCCGGTGGATGGAGCTGTAAGGTCGACCAGGTCCGACTTCGCAGCGCTGGGCGAGGTAGGCCGCTGTTGGATGAGCGCGGGCGAGGTTTTTTAATTTTTCGAATGTTCCCGTGCGTTTACCCCGCCTCCTAGTGCGGTGTGTGCGGCGGTGGATGTAAGGCTGGGCCCGCACATCTACCGGGAGTTGATCGAGGAGCTTCGGGCATGGATAGGTACGAGCGACTGGGATGTTGTAGCCATTACTGGTTAAGGGAGGGGAGGACTGGCAGCTCAATGTTCTGGGGTACAGGAGCTTCAGGAGAGACAGGGGTGAGGGTAAAAGAGGAGGGGGGTTGCATTGTTGGTTCAGGAGGATGTCACGGCAGTGGTCAGAGGTGACATTACGGACGGTTCGTCTAGTGAGGCTGTATGGGTGGAGCTGTGGAACAAGTACGGGATGATCACCTTGTTGGGTGAGTACTACAGACACCCGAATTGTCAACGGGAATTAGAAGAACAAATGTGCCAGGAGAATGTACACCGCTGCAGGTCAAATAAGGTTGTTGTAGTAAGGGATTTTAACTTTCCCAATATAGACTGGGAAATCACAATCACAATCATACTTTATTAGCCAAGCATGAGGAACCCCTACCACCCCAGTAACGGACTGTTCCAGCTGCTACGGTAAGGGCAAACGCCTCCGCTGTCACACTGTGAAAACGGAGAGGATGAGACGCAGTTTTCCTCCCACTGGCCATCAGGACTGTTAACTATTATAACTCCAGGGACTACATTTTCTTTTCTGTATTAATTTTAATTTATATGCTGTATTTGTAATTTTTTTGCACAATCCGCAGGCATTGCCACTTTCATTTCACTGCACATCGTGTATGTGTATGTGACAAATAAACTTGACTTGACGAGGAATTTCATTTGCTATACAGACATAACAGTAAAAAGCAACAGGACACACAAAATACATTTTAACATGAACATCTACCGCAGCGACTCCTCCACATTCCTCACTATGGTGGAAGGCGAAAAAAAAGTTCAATCTCTCCCTTCTTTGTTCTCCAGTGGTCGGGGGCCTCGAGCCTTCCGTTGACGGGACGATCTTGGCTCCTGTAGCCGGCGGTGGGCCTTCCTCGTCGGGGTGATCAAGCTTCTGCATCAGGAGGGGGGGGGAATCTCAGCTCCCCTGAGCCAGGCGATCTACCCCGGGTGGGGACCAGTCGATCCTCGTGCAGCTTGCAGCTCCCGACATCGGTCTCTACCGAGACTGCAAGCTCCTTGATGTGAAAGTCCGCAGGCTGCGGTTGGAGCGTCGATGCAGGCAAGGAATCACATACTCAGATGGTAAGTCCACGCCCCGCAGTGGGCTCAAAGTCAGTCCCGAGCAAGGCCGCCAGCTCCACAATGTTAGGCTGCAGAGCGACCAGAGATACGATCCGGAAAACAATCGCATCTCCGGCAAGGTACGAGATTGAAAAAGTTTCCCCCGACCCCCTCCCCCACCACTCACGTAGAACAAACCGGA
>NW_027601298.1:22204-38204 GCF_053455715.1 Rhinoraja longicauda
TGTTAAATGCAGTGATGGCCTTGCATTAAAGTCACCTAGCTACCCCCAATGGATGTAATATGCATTAAATTAATTGCAATAATTTTGCAAAACCTCTCATGTTAAATGCAACAAGTGC
This sequence comes from Rhinoraja longicauda, assembly GCF_053455715.1. NCBI lineage: Eukaryota > Metazoa > Chordata > Chondrichthyes > Rajiformes > Arhynchobatidae > Rhinoraja > Rhinoraja longicauda. The sequence continues at coordinate 22,323 of NW_027601298.1, forward strand.
ATCGCATTAGGATGACTTTTCAGACTGCTGCAATGATAAATGCAGTGATCGCCTTGCATAAAGAAATATTGCAACACCCTGCGATGTGAAATGCAATAATAATCCTGCAAAACCTCTCAAATGTTAAATGCGACTAATGCATCGTATTAGGATAACTTTGCAGGCTGCTGCATTGTTAAATGCAGCGCTGGCGTTGCATTAAAGCAATATTACAACCCCCTGGGATGTTAAATGCAATAAAATTAATTGCAATAATTTTGCAAAACCTCTCAAATGTTAAATGCAATTAATGCAACGCATTAGAACAACTCTGCAGGCTCCTGCAATGTTAAATGCAGCGCAGGCCTTGCATTAAAGCAAAATTGCAGCTGTTCTGGGGTATTAAACGCATTAAAATCATTGTAATAATCATGCAAAATCTCTCAAATGTTCAATGCAACTAATGCATCGTATTATGATAACATTGCAGACTGCTGCAAAGTTAAATGCAGTGATGGCCTTGCATTAAAGAAATATTGCAGCCTCCTGGGATGTTTAATGCAATAAAATTAATTGCAATAATCATGCAAAACCACTCAAATGTTAAATGCAACTGATGCAATGCATTAAAATCTCTATTGGTGTACGGTTCCCTCCTGACATCCATCCACCCACCCACCGATCGATCAATCAATCAATCTTTGATTAATTCTTATTATTATTAATAATATTAATTATTATTACTATAGTATTATTATTGTATTTACTACCCCCGGCATGTAGCTGAACCTCCAGGGCAGGGAGGAGACTATCCGGCATTTGGAAGTGCTTCCGGGAAGTGTGTCTGATGTGTGTGGGTCTGTGTGTGTGTCTGTGTGTGTGTCTGTGTGTTGGTGTGTGTTTGGGTCTGTGTTTGAGTCTGTGTTTGGGTCTGTGTTTGGGTCTGTGTTTGGGTTTGTGTTTGGGTCTGTGTTTGGGTTTGTGTTTGGGTTTGTGTTTGGATTTATGTTTGGGTCTGTGTTTGGGTTTGTGTTTGGGTTTGTGTCTGGTGTCTGGTGTGGGCGTTATAAACAAGTGCCGCGTGCTGTCTGTGGAAAGATCTTTATTGGTGTACGGTTGCTGTAATGTTAAATGCAGTGATGGCCTTGCATTAATGCAATATTACACCACCCTGGGATGTGAAATGCATTAAAAAATCATTGCAATAATCATGCAAAACCTCTCAAATGTTAAATGTAATTGATGCATCGCATTAGGATAACTTTGCAGGCTGCTGCAATGTTAAATGCAGTGATGGCCTTGCATTAAAGTCACCTAGCTACCCCCAATGGATGTAATATGCATTAAATTAATTGCAATAATTTTGCAAAACCTCTCAAATGTTAAATGCAACAAGTGCATCGCATTAGGATGACTTTTCAGGCTGCTGCAATGTTAAATGCAGTGATCGCCTTGCATTAAAGAAATATTGCAACACCCTGCGATGTGAAATGCAATAATAATCCTGCAAAACCTCTCAAATGTTAAATGCGACTAATGCATCGTATTAGGATAACTTTGCAGGCTGCTGCATTGTTAAATGCAGCGCTGGCGTTGCATTAAAGCAATATTGCAACCCCCTGGGATGTTAAATGCAATAAAATTAATTGCAATAATTTTGCAAAACCTCTCAAATGTTAAATGCAATTAATGCAACGCATTAGAACAACTCTGCAGGCTCCTGCAATGTTAAATGCAGCGCAGGCCTTGCATTAAAGCAAAATTGCAGCTGTTCTGGGGTATTAAACGCATTAAAAAATCATTGTAATAATCATGCAAAATCTCTCAAATGTTCAATGCAACTAATGCATCGTATTATGATAACATTGCAGACTGCTGCAAAGTTAAATGCAGTGATGGCCTTGCATTAAAGAAATATTGCAGCCTCCTGGGATGTTTAATGCAATAAAATTAATTGCAATAATCATGCAAAACCACTCAAATGTTAAATGCAACGCATTAAAATCTTTATTGGTGTACGGTTCCCTCCTGACATCCATCCACCCACCCACTGATCGATCAATCTATCTTTGATTAATTCTTATTATTATTAATAATATTAATTATTATTACTATAGTATTATTATTGTATTTACTACCCCCGGCACGTAGCTGAACCTCCAGGGCAGGGAGGAGACTATCCGGCATTTGGAAGTGCTTCCGGGAAGTGTGTCTGATGTGTGTGGGTCTGTGTGTGTGCCTGTGTGTGTGTGTCTGTGTGTGGGTGTGTGTTTGGGTCTGTGTTTGAGTCTGTGTTTGGGTCTGTGTTTGGGTCTGTGTTTGGGTTTGTGTTTGGGTTTGTGTTTGGATTTGTGTTTGGGTCTGTGTTTGGGTTTGTGTTTGGATTTATGTTTGGGTCTGTGTTTGGGTTTGTGTTTGGGTTTGTGTCTGGTGTCTGGTGTGGGCGTTATAAACAAGTGCCGCGTGCTGTCTGTGGAAAGATCTTTATTGGTGTACGGTTGCTGTAATGTTAAATGCAGTGATGGCCTTGCATTAATGCAATATTACACCACCCTGGGATGTGAAATGCATTAAAAAATCATTGCAATAATCATGCAAAACCTCTCAAATGTTAAATGCAATTGATGCATCGCATTAGGATAACTTTGCAGGCTGCTGCAATGTTAAATGCAGTGATGGCCTTGCATTAAAGTCACCTAGCTACCCCCAATGGATGTAATATGCATTAAATTAATTGCAATAATTTTGCAAAACCTCTCATGTTAAATGCAACAAGTGCATCGCATTAGGATGACTTTTCAGGCTGCTGCAATGTTAAATGCAGTGATCGCCTTGCATTAAAGAAATATTGCAACACCCTGCGATGTGAAATGCAATAATAATCCTGCAAAACCTCTCAAATGTTAAATGCGACTAATGCATCATATTAGGATAACTTTGCAGGCTGCTGCATTGTTAAATGCAGCGCTGGCGTTGCATTAAAGCAATATTGCAACCCCCTGGGATGTTAAATGCAATAAAATTAATTGCAATAATTTTGCAAAACCTCTCAAATGTTAAATGCAATTAATGCAACGCATTAGAACAACTCAGCAGGCTCCTGCAATGTTAAATGCAGCACAGGCCTTGCATTAAAGCAAAATTGCAGCTGTTCTGGTGTATTAAACGCATTAAAATCATTATAATAATCATGCAAAATCTCTCAAATGTTCAATGCAACTATTGCATCGTATTATGATAACATTGCAGACTGCTGCAAAGTTAAATGCAGTGATGGCCTTGCATTAAAGAAATATTGCAGCCTCCTGGGATGTTTAATGCAATAAAATTAATTGCAATAATCATGCAAAACCACTCAAATGTTAAATGCAACTGATGCAACGCATTAAAATCTTTATTGGTGTACGGTTCCCTCCTGACATCCATCCACCCACCCACCGATCGATCAATCAATCAATCTTTGATTAATTCTTATTATTATTAATAATATTAATTATTATTTCTATAGTATTATTATTGTATTTACTACCCCCGGCACGTAGCTGAACCTCCAGGGCAGGGAGGAGACTATCCGGCATTTGGAAGTGCTTCCGGGAAGTGTGTCTGATGTGTGTGGGTCTGTGTGTGTGTCTGTGTGTGTGTCTGTGTGTGGGTGTGTGTTTGGGTCTGTGTTTCAGTCTGTGTTTGGGTCTGTGTTTGGGTCTGTGTTTGGGTTTGTGTTTGGGTTTGTGTTTGGATTTGTGTTTGGGTCTGTGTTTGGGTTTGTGTTTGGGTTTGTGTTTGGATTTATGTTTGGGTCTGTGTTTGGGTTTGTGTTTGGGTTTGTGTTTGGGTTTGTGTCTGGTGTCTGGTGTGGGCGTTATAAACAAGTGCCGCGTGCTGTCTGTGGAAAGATCTTTATTGGTGTACGGTTGCTGTAATGTTAAATGCAGTGATGGCCTTGCATTAATGCAATATTACACCACCCTGGGATGTGAAATGCATTAAAAAATCATTGCAATAATCATGCAAAACCTCTCAAATGTTAAACGCAATTGATGCATCGCATTAGGATAACTTTGCAGGCTGCTGCAATGTTAAATGCAGTGATGGCCTTGCATTAAAGTCACCTAGCTACCCCCAATGGATGTAATATGCATTAAATTAATTGCAATAATTTTGCAAAACCTCTCATGTTAAATGCAACAAGTGCATCGCATTAGGATGACTTTTCAGGCTGCTGCAATGTTAAATGCAGTGATCGCCTTGCATTAAAGAAATATTGCAACACCCTGCGATGTGAAATGCAATAATAATCCTGCAAAACCTCTCAAATGTTAAATGCGACTAATGCATCGTATTAGGATAACTTTGCAGGCTGCTGCATTGTTAAATGCAGCGCTGGCGTTGCATTAAAGCAATATTGCAACCCCCTGGGATGTTAAATGCAATAAAATTAATTGCAATAATTTTGCAAAACCTCTCAAATGTTAAATGCAATTAATGCAACGCATTAGAACAACTCTGCAGGCTCCTGCAATGTTAAATGCAGCGCAGGCCTTGCATTAAAGCAAAATTGCAGCTGTTCTGGGGTATTAAACTCATTAAAATCATTGTAATAATCATGCAAAATCTCTCAAATGTTCAATGCAACTAATGCATCGTATTATGATAACATTGCAGACTGCTGAAAAGTTAAATGCAGTGATGGCCTTGCATTAAAGAAATATTGCAGGCTCCTGGGATGTTTAATGCAATAAAATTAATTGCAATAATCATGCAAAACCACTCAAATGTTAAATGCAACTGATGCAACGCATTAAAATCTTTATTGGTGTACGGTTCCCTCCTGACATCCATCCACCCACCCACCGATCGATCAATCAATCAATCTTTGATTAATTCTTATTATTATTAATAATATTAATTATTATTACTATAGTATTATTATTGTATTTACTACCCCCGGCACGTAGCTGAACCTCCAGGGCAGGGAGGAGACTATCCGGCATTTGGAAGTGCTTCCGGGAAGTGTGTCTGATGTGTGTGGGTCTGTGTGTGTGTCTGTGTGTGTGTCTCTGTGTGGGTGTGTGTTTGGGTCTGTGTTTGAGTCTGTGTTTGGGTCTGTGTTTGGGTCTGTGTTTGGGTTTGTGTTTGGATTTGTGTTTGGGTCTGTGTTTGGGTCTGTGTTTGGGTTTGTGTTTGGGTTTGTGTTTGGATTTATGTTTGGGTCTGTGTTTGGGTTTGTGTTTGGGTTTGTGTCTGGTGTCTGGTGTGGGCGTTATAAACAAGTGCCGCGTGCTGTCTGTGGAAAGATCTTTATTGGTGTACGGTTGCTGTAATGTTAAATGCAGTGATGGCCTTGCATTAATGCAATATTACACCACCCTGGGATGTGAAATGCATTAAAAAATCATTGCAATAATCATGCAAAACCTCTCAAATGTTAAATGCAATTGATGCATCGCATTAGGATAACTTTGCAGGCTGCTGCAATGTTAAATGCAGTGATGGCCTTGCATTAAAGTCACCTAGCTACCCCCAATGGATGTAATATGCATTAAATTAATTGCAATAATTTTGCAAAACCTCTCAAATGTTAAATGCAACAAGTGCATCGCATTAGGATGACTTTTCAGGCTGCTGCAATGTTAAATGCAGTGATCGCCTTGCATTAAAGAAATATTGCAACACCCTGCGATGTGAAATGCAATAATAATCCTGCAAAACCTCTCAAATGTTAAATGCGACTAATGCATCGTATTAGGATAACTTTGCAGGCTGCTGCATTGTTAAATGCAGCGCTGGCGTTGCATTAAAGCAATATTGCAACCCCCTGGGATGTTAAATGCAATAAAATTAATTGCAATAATTTTGCAAAACCTCTCAAATGTTAAATGCAATTAATGCAACGCATTAGAACAACTCTGCAGGCTCCTGCAATGTTAAATGCAGCGCAGGCCTTGCATTAAAGCAAAATTGCAGCTGTTCTGGGATATTAAACGCATTAAAATCATTGTAATAATCATGCAAAATCTCTCAAATGTTCAATGCAACTAATGCATCGTATTATGATAACATTGCAGACTGCTGCAAAGTTAAATGCAGTGATGGCCTTGCATTAAAGAAATATTGCAGCCTCCTGGGATGTTTAATGCAATAAAATTAATTGCAATAATCATGCAAAACCACTCAAATGTTAAATGCAACTGATGCAACGCATTAAAATCTTTATTGGTGTACGGTTCCCTCCTGACATCCATCCACCCACCCACCGATCGATCAATCAATCAATCTTTGATTAATTCTTATTATTATTAATAATATTAATTATTATTTCTATAGTATTATTATTGTATTTACTACCCCCGGCACGTAGCTGAACCTCCAGGGCAGGGAGGAGACTATCCGGCATTTGGAAGTGCTTCCGGGAAGTGTGTCTGATGTGTGTGGGTCTGTGTGTGTGTGTCTGTGTGTGTGTCTGTGTGTGGGTGTGTGTTTGGGTCTGTGTTTGAGTCTGTGTTTGGGTCTGTGTTTGGGTCTGTGTTTGGGTTTGTGTTTGGGTTTGTGTTTGGATTTGTGTTTGGGTCTGTGTTTGGGTTTGTGTTTGGGTTTGTGTTTGGATTTATGTTTGGGTCTGTGTTTGGGTTTGGGTTTGTGTTTGGGTTTGTGTCTGGTGTCTGGTGTGGGCGTTATAAACAAGTGCCGCGTGCTGTCTGTGGAAAGATCTTTATTGGTGTACGGTTGCTGTAATGTTAAATGCAGTGATGGCCTTGCATTAATGCAATATTACACCACCCTGGGATGTGAAATGCATTAAAAAATCATTGCAATAATCATGCAAAACCTCTCAAATGTTAAATGCAATTGATGCATCGCATTAGGATAACTTTGCAGGCTGCTGCAATGTTAAATGCAGTGATGGCCTTGCATTAAAGTCACCTAGCTACCCCCAATGGATGTAATATGCATTAAATTAATTGCAATAATTTTGCAAAACCTCTCAAATGTTAAATGCAACAAGTGCATCGCATTAGGATGACTTTCCAGGCTGCTGCAATGTTAAATGCAGTGATCGCCTTGCATTAAAGAAATATTGCAACACCCTGCGATGTGAAATGCAATAATAATCCTGCAAAACCTCTCAAATGTTAAATGCGACTAATGCATCATATTAGGATAACTTTGCAGGCTGCTGCATTGTTAAATGCAGCGCTGGCGTTGCATTAAAGCAATATTGCAACCCCCTGGGATGTTAAATGCAATAAAATTAATTGCAATAATTTTGCAAAACCTCTCAAATGTTAAATGCAATTAATGCAACGCATTAGAACAACTCTGCAGGCTCCTGCAATGTTAAATGCAGCGCAGGCCTTGCATTAAAGCAAAACTGCAGCTGTTCTGGGGTATTAAACGCATTAAAATCATTGTAATAATCATGCAAAATCTCTCAAATGTTCAATGCAACTAATGCATCGTATTATGATAACATTGCAGACTGCTGCAAAGTTAAATGCAGTGATGGCCTTGCATTAAAGAAATATTGCAGCCTCCTGGGATGTTTAATGCAATAAAATTAATTGCAATAATCATGCAAAACCACTCAAATGTTAAATGCAACTGATGCAACGCATTAAAATCTTTATTGGTGTACGGTTCCCCCCTGACATCCATCCACCCACCCACCGATCGATCAATCAATCAATCTTTGATTAATTCTTATTATTATTAATAATATTAATTATTATTTCTATAGTATTATTATTGTATTTACTACCCCCGGCACGTAGCTGAACCTCCAGGGCAGGGAGGAGACTATCCGGCATTTGGAAGTGCTTCCGGGAAGTGTGTCTGATGTGTGTGGGTCTGTGTGTGTGTCTGTGTGTGTGTCTGTGTGTGGGTGTGTGTTTGGGTCTGCGTTTGAGTCTGTGTTTGGGTCTGTGTTTGGGTCTGTGTTTGGGTTTGTGTTTGGGTTTGTGTTTGGGTTTGTGTTTGGGTTTGTGTTTGGGTTTGTGTTAGGGTTTGTGTTTGGGTTTGTGTTTGGGTTTGTGTTTGGGTCTGTGTTTGGGTTTGTGTTTGGGTCTGTGTTTGTGTTTGTGTTTGGGTCTCCCCCCTCTCCCCCCTCTCTCTCTCTCACCCAGCTCTCTCTCTCTCTCTCCCCCAGCTCTATCTCTCCCCCCTCTCTCTCTCCCCAGCTCTATCTCTCTCTCTCTCTCTCCCCCTCTCTCTCTCTCCCCTCTCTTTCTTCCCTCCCTCCCTCCCTCCCTCCCTCCCTCCCTCTCCCTCTCTCTCTCTCTCTCTCTCTGTGTGTGTGCTTGTGTTACAGTTCTTGGCATTGTAATAAAAAACAGACGTCACCCTAATTGTGTGCGTGTGTGTGTGTGTGTGTGTGTGTGAGCTGACTGACTGATGGGGCATGATGGACGGTGTGGGCGGGTGGGACTAGTGTAGATGGGGCATGTTGGTCGGTGTGGGCGGATGGGACTAGTGTAGATGGGGCATGTTGGCCGGTGTGGGCAGGTGGGACTAGTGTAGATGCGGCATGATGGTCAGTGTGGGCGGGTGGGACTAGTGTAGACGGGGCATGTTGGTCGGTGTGGGCGGATGGGACTAGTTTAGATGGGGCATGTTGGTCGGTGTGGGACTAGTGTAGATGGGGCATGTTGGTCAGTGTGGGCAGGTGGGACTAGTGTAGATGGGGCATGTTGGTCGGTGTGGGCGGGTGGGACTTGTGTAGATGGGGCATGTTGGTCGATGTGGGACTAGTGTAGATGGGGCATGTTGGTCAGTGTGGGCAGGTGGGACTAGTGTAGATGGGGCATGTTGGTCGGTGTGGGACTAGTGTAGATGGGGCATGTTGGTCGGTGTGGGCAGGTGGGACTAGTGTAGATGGGACATGTTGGTCGGTGTGGGCGGGTGGGACTAGTGTAGATGGGGCATGTTGGTCGGTGTGGGCGGGTGGGACTAGTGTAGATGGGGCATGTTGGTCGGTGTGGGCGGGTGGGACTAGTGTAGATGGGGCATGTTGGCCGGTGTGGGCGGGTGGGACTAGTGTAGATGGGGCATGTTGGCCGGTGTGGCGGGTGGGACTAGTGTAGATGGGGCATGTTGGTCGGTGTGGGTGGGTGGGACTAGTGTAGATGGGGCATGATGGATGGTGTGGGCGGGTGGGACTAGTGTAGATGGGGCATGATGGACGGTGTGGGCGGGTGGGACTAGTGTAGATGGGGCATGATGGACGGTGTGGGCGGGTGGGACTAGTGTAGATGGGGCATGTTGGTCGGTGTGGGCAAGTGGGACTAGTGTAGATGGGGCATGATGGACGGTGTGGGCGGGTGGGACTAGTGTAAATGGGGCATGATGGCTATCCACCTCTTGCTATTAAAAGATATTTTATAAATTAAAGCTCATAGTTTTTTGTTTGGGGGAGAGAGAGGGAGGGAAAGAGGGAGGGATGGAGTGAGGGCGGGAGAGAGGAGGGGAAGAGGGAGGAGGGGGAGAGAGAGGAGGGGAGAGAGAGGGGGAGAGAGAGAGGAGGGGAAAGAGAAGGGGGAGAGCTATTTAATCTTGTTATTAAAAAGATATTTTATACCTCAAAAAGCTACGAGCTTTAATTTATAAAATATCTTTTAATAGCAAGAGGTGGAGACTGGGTGTGGACAATGTCGCCCGTCGGGCGGGCTGCTAATTGATAATTGGTGGGATCGCTGAGCCTTGGGGAAGTTGTGGGCTGATGAAGGGCCACATGTGCTCACTGATTCTTTCAACAAAATGGCCGCCACATGTGCTCACTGTTTCTTTCAACAAAATGGCCACCACATGTGCTCGCTGTTTCTTTGTGTCAATGTTTGTCCTTGCTTGTTGTCTCCCCTTCCCTCTCTCTCTCCCCCTCCTCTCTCTCACAATAGGTGCAGGAGGAGGCCATTCGGCCCTTCGAGCCTGTACGCACCGCCATTCAATGTGATCGCGGCTAATCGTTCTCAATCAGTACCCACTCTCTGTGGGTTTTAAATTGGTTAATTTTTTCGGGGGTAAATATAGTTGATGTAAAAAATTATATTGTACTAAACTATATCTCATATTAATAGTATTTTTCATACTATCTAAACACAGTCTTTCCCAACTTGGTTCATCAATGATAATATTAAGATCTGTTTCCCATCTTTGTCTTGATTTTTGAATTCCTATCTTTGGACTAGATATTTGTAATAATTTATACATTGAAGATATACATTTTTTTTATTCCCTTGGCCTGAATCAAGGATTCAATTCCTTTAATCTGAAATAGAGACATTGAATTACTTAACTTTTCCCTTAAAAAAGATTGTAATTGATAATAGAAAAAAATACTATTCCCTGGAATTTGATATTTATTTCCCAATTGAGAAAATGTCAAAAAGTTATTTCCTTCGTAGCAATCTCCTATATGTTTAATACCCTTCTGTTCCCAGACTTGTAGTATTTGATTATTCCAAGCAAACGGCAATAATCTATTTTTTACTAATGGAGTTTTAGCTGTTAAAACAAATCTTTTATCATTAACTTTAACTGTTTTCAACAATGTATTAATTAAATGTTTTAGCAAAGGTGACTCTTTATCCTTAACTAATAGCTTTGCTTTCCATTTATATATAAATTCTTCCGGACATAACACTTTTATTTTGTCCATTTCAATTTTAACCCATGCTGTTTTTCCACCCTCTTGATAAAAGGATGAAATAAAACTCATTTGTGCTGCCAGATAATAATTTTTAAAATTTGGTAATTGCAGTCCACCTAATTCAAATTTCCATGTTAATTTTTCCAGAGACACTCTTGGCATTTTACCTTTCCAAAGAAAATTCCTCACAATTTTGTTCAATTCTTGAAAAAAATTATTTAGCAAAGGTATAGGCAGTGTTTGGAATAAATACTGTATCCTCGGAAAAATATTCATCTTAATACAGTTCACTCTCCCTAGCAATGTAATTGGAAGATTCATCCATTTCTTCAGCTCCTCGTCTATTTTTTTTATTAATGGTTTATAATTTAATTTATACAAATTATTTAACTTATTATCTACTTTAACTTCTAAGTACTTAATGCCTTCTTTTTGCCATTTAAACTGACTTTCTCTTTTACATTGGTCATAATTGCCTTCAAAAAGAGGCATTATTTCAGTTTTACCTTTATTAATTTTATATCCTGATACTTTCCCGTATTCTTCCAATCTGAAATATAATTTTCTTAAGGATTCCAATGGTCTAGTAAGACAAATTAAGACATCCTCTGCAAATAAAGTAATTTTGTGATCTTCCATGACTGAAGAAAATGTGGCCAACGGAATATACTGCAAAAGGCAAGGGATGTTGTTTGCAAAGATACCTGACTACAGGGAATGTAGCCCAAGTTGTGATCATCCATCGCCTCTATTGTGTACATGGTTGGAGGTGTGAATGTAAAACAAGGGCCGAAGCTGACTTCATGTCTGGTTACTCCAATGTGATAATTGCTTCTATTGTGTAGCCCTGAACTCTGGATTAAAGTGGAGATTTTTCTTTTTAATATAGTTTTGGAGAGTTTGAGAAAGGGAGGGAGGGAGGGAGGGAGGGAGGGAAAGAGAGGGAGGGAGGGAGGGAGAGGGAGGGAGGGAGAGAGAGGGGGAGAGAGAGAGATTCACCCACGTACAAACAAACTCAAAAAGCTACGAGCTTTAATTTATAGAAACAGAAACATAGAAAAAAGGTGCAGGAGTAGGCCATTCGGCCCTTCGAGCCTGTACGCACCGCCATTCAATATGATCATGGCTGATCATCCAGCTCAGTAGCCTGTACCTGCCTTCTCTCAATACCCCCTGATCCCTTTAGCCACAAGGGCCACATCTAACTCCCTCTTAAATATAGCCAATGAACTGGCCTCAACTACCTTCTATGGCAGAGAGTTCCACTGGCAGAGAATTCCAATGGAATTTATCAAATAAAATAAATTTATCAAAAAGCTACGAGCTTTAATTTATAAATTTATCAAAAAGCTACGAGCTTTAATTTATAAATTTATCAAAAAGCTACGAGCTTTAATTTTTTAATTTATCAAAAAGCTACGAGCTTTAATTTATAAACCGGCATGTTGGTCGTTGTGGGCAGGTGGGATTAGTGTAGATGGGGCATGTTGGTCGTTGTGGGCAGGTGGGACTAGTGTAGATGGGGCATGTTGGTCGGTGTGGGCAGGTGGAACTAGTGTAGATGGGGCATGTTGGTCGGTGTGGGCAGGTGGGACTAGTGTAGATGGGGCATGTTGGTCGGTGTGGGCAGGTGGGACTAGTGTAGATGGGGCATGTTGGTCGGTGTGGGCAGGTGGGACTAGTGTAGATGGGGCATGTTGGTCTGTGTGGGCAGGTGGGACTAGTGTAGATGGGGCATGTTGGCCGGTGTGGGCAGGTGGGACTTGTGTAGATGGGGCATGTTGGGCGGTGTGGGCAGGTGGGACTAGTGTAGATGGGGCATGTTGGTCGGTGTGGGCAGGTGGGACCAGTGTAGATGGGGCATGTTGGTCGGTGTGGGCAGGTGGGACTAGTGTAGATGGGGCATGTTGGTCGGTGTGGGCAGGTGGGACTAGTGTAGATGGGGCATGTTGGTCTGTGTGGGCAGGTGGGACTAGTGTAGATGGGGCATGTTGGCCGGTGTGGGAAGGTGGGACTAGTGTAGATGGGGCATGTTGGTCGGTGTGGGCAGGTGGGACTAGTGTAGATGGGGCATGTTGGGCGGTGTGGGCAGGTGGGACTAGTGTAGATGGGGCATGTTGGGCGGTGTGGGCAGGTGGGACTAGTGTAGATGGGGCATGTTAGAAACATAGAAAATAGGTGCAGAGTAGGCCATTCGGCCCTTCGAGCCTGCACCGCCATTCAATATGATCATGGCTGATCATCCAGCTCAGTATCCCGTACCTGCCTTCTCTCCATACCCCCTGATCCCTTTAGCAAAAAGGGCCACATCTAACTCTTAAATATAGCCAATGAACTGGCCTCAACTACCTTCTGTGGCAGAGAATTCCACAGACTCACCACTCTCTGTGTGAAGAAATGTTTTCTCATCTCGGTCCTAAAAGACTTCCCCCTTATCCTTAAGCTGTGACCCCTGGTTCTGGACTCCCCCAACATCGGGAACAATCTTCCCGCATCTAGCCTGTCCAACCCCTTAAGAATTTTATATGTTTCTATAAGATCCCCCCTCAGTCTTCTAAATTCCAGCGAGTATAAGCCCAGTCTATCCAGTCTTTCCTCATATGAAAGTCCCGCCATCCCAGGGATCAATCTGGTGAACCTTCTCTGTACTCCCTCTAAGGCAAGAAAGTCTTTCCTCAGGTTAGGAGACCAAAACTGCACACAATACTCCAGGTGCGGTCTCACCAAGGCCTTGTACAACTGCAGCAGAACCTCCCTGCTGCTATACTCAAATCCTCTTGCTATGAATGCCAACATATCATTCCCTTTCTTCACTGCCTGCTGCACCTGCATGCTTGCTTTCAATGACTGGTGCACCATGACACCCAGGTCACGTTGCATCTCCCCTTCTCCCAATCGGTCACCATTCAGGTAATACTCTGCTTTCCTGTTCTTGCCGCCAAAGTGGATAACCTCACATTTATCCACATTATATTGCATCTGCCATGCATTTGCCCACTCGCCTAATCTATCCAAGTCACTCTGCAGCCTCCTAGCATCCTCCTAGCACATGTTGGTCTGTGTGGGCGGGTGGGACTAGTGTAGATGGGGCATGTTGGTCAGTGTGGGCGGGTGGGACTAATGTAGATGGGGCATGTTGGTCAGTGTGGGCAGGTGGGACTAGTGTAGATGGGGCATGTTGGACGGTTGGGCGGGTGGGACTAGTGTAGATGGGGCATGTTGGCCGGTGTGGGCGGGTGGGACTAGTGTAGATGGGGCATGATGGCCGGTGTGGGCGGGTGGGACTAGTGTAGATGGGGCATGTTGGTCAGTGTGGGCAGGTGGGACTAGTGTAGATGGGGCATGTTGGACGGTGTGGGCGGGTGGGACTAGTGTAGATGGGGCATGTTGGCCGGTGTGGGCGGGTGGGACTAGTGTAGATGGGGCATGATGGCCGGTGTGGGCGGGTGGGACTAGTGTAGATGGGGCATGTTGGCCGGTGTGGGCGGGTGGGACTAGTGTAGATGGGGCATGTTGGTCAGTGTGGGCAGGTGGGACTAGTGTAGATGGGGCATGTTGGACTGTGTGGGAGGGTGGGACTAGTGTAGATGGGGCATGTTGGACGGTGTGGGCAGGTGGGACTAGCGTAGATGGGGCATGTTGGTCAGTGTGGGCAGGTGGGACTAGTGTAGATGGTGCATGTTGGTCAGTGTGGGCGGGTGGGACTAGTGTCGATGGGGCATGATGGCTATCCACCTCTTGCTATTAAAAGATATTTTATAAATTAAAGCTCATAGTTTTTTGTTTGGGAGAGAGAGGGAGGGAGAGTGGGAGGGAGGGAGAGAGGGAGGGATGGAGTGACGGAGGGAGAGAGGAGGGGAAGAGAGAGGAGGGGGAGAGAGAGGAGGGGGAGAGAGAGGAGGGGAGAGAGAGGGGGAGAGAGAAGGGAGGGGAAAGAGAAGGGGGAGAGCTATTTAATCTTGTTATTAAAAATATATTTTATACCTCAAAAAGCTACGAGCTTTAATTTATAAAATATCTTTTAATAGCAAGAGGTGGAGACTGGGTGTGGACAATGTCGCCCGTCGGGCGGGCTGCTAATTGATAATTGGTGGGATCGCTGAGCCTTGGGGAAGTTGTGGGCTTATGAAGGGCCACATGTGCTCACTGTTTCTTTCAACAAAATGGCCGCCACATGTGCTCGCTGTTTCTTTGTGTCAATGTTTGTCCTTGCTTGCTGGCTCCCCTTCCCCCTCTCTCTCCCCCTCCTCTCTCTCACAATAGGTGCAGGAGGAGGCCATTCGGCCCTTCGAGCCTGTACGCACCGCCATTCAATGTGATCGCGGCTGATCGTTCTCAATCAGTACCCCGTTCCTGCCTTCTCCCCATACCCCCTGATTCCGCTATCCTTAAGAGCTCTATCTAACTCTTTCTCTTGAATGCATCCGGAGAATTGGCCTCCACTGCCTTCTGAGGCAGAGAATTCCACAGATTCACAAATCTCTGACTGGAAAAGTTTTTCCTCATCTCTGCTCTAAATGGCCGACCCCTTATTCTTAAACTGTGTGGCCCTTGTTTCGGACTCCCCCAACATTGGGAACATGTTTCCTGCCTCTAACGTGTCCAACCCCTTAATAATCTTATACGTTTCGATAAGATCCTTCTAAATTCCAGTGTATACAAGCCTAGTCGCTCCAGTCTTTCAACATACGACAGTCCCGCCATTCCGGGAATTGACCTGGTGAACCTACGCTGCACGCCCTCATTAGCAGGAATATCCTTCCTCAAATTTGGAGACCAAAACTGCACACAGTACTCCAGGTGCGGTCTCACTAGGGCCCTGTACAACTGCAGAAGGACATCTTTGTTCCTATACTCAACTCCTCTTGTTATGAAGGCCAACCTTCCAATGGCTTTCTTCACTGCTTGCTGTACCTGCATGCTTTTTTTCAGTGACTGATGCACTAGGACACCCAGATCTCGTTGGGGCGGCACGGTAGCGCAGCGGTAGAGTTGCTGCTTTACAGCGAATGCAGCGCCGGAGACTCAGGTTCGATCCTGACTACGGGTGCTGCACTGTAAGGAGGTTGTACGTTCTCCCCGTGACCTGCGTGGGTTTTCTCCGAGATCTTCGGTTTCCTCCCACACTCCAAAGACGTACAGGTATGTAGGTTCATTGGCTAGGTAAAGGTAAAAATTGTCCCTAGTGGGTGTAGGATAGTGTTAATGTGCGGGGATCGCTGGGCGGCACGGACTTGGTGGGCCGAAAAGGCCTGTTTCCGGCT
>NW_027601298.1:38704-43704 GCF_053455715.1 Rhinoraja longicauda
AAAACATTTAATTAATACATTGTTGAAAACAGTTAAAGTTAAGGATAAAAGATTTTTTTTAACAGCTAAAACTCCATTAGTAAAAAATGGATTATTGCCGTTTGCTTGGAATAATCAAATACTACAACTCTGGGAACAGAAGGGTATTAAATATATAGGAGATTGCTATGAAGGGAATATCTTTTTGACATTTTCTCAATTGAGAAATAAATATCAAATTCCAGGGAATAGTATTTTTTTCTATTATCGATTACAATCTTTTTTAAGGGAAAAGTTAGGTAATTCAATGTCTCTATTTCAGATTAAAGGAATCGAATCCTTGATTCAGGGTAAGGGAATTAAAAAAAATATATCATCAATGTATAAACTACTACAGATAGCTAGTCCAAAGATAGGAATTAATAAAGCAAGACAAAGATGGGAAACAGATCTTAATATTATTATTGATGAACCAAGTTGGGAAAGACTGTGTCTAGATATTATGAAAAATACTATTAATGTGAGGTATAGCTTAGTACAGTATAATTTTTTGCAGCAACTATATTTAACCCCGGAAAAATTAAATACATTTAAACTAAACTCAACTTATAGGTGTTTTAGATGCAACCAAGACGTGGGCACTTTTATACACTCTACATGGGCATGTCAGAAGGTAATTCCTTTTTGGCAAGACCTAAAAAAGTTTTTAGATCAATTGATGAATAAGATCATACCAATGGATCCAAGGTTGTTTTTGCTAGGAGATACAAAGGGAATAACACCAAAGTTAAGTTTCGATAAACATCAGGAAAGATTTCTCAAAATATCATTAGCAGTAGCAAAAAAATGTGTTGCGGTTACATGGAAAGAACAAAATGAAATAAGATTCGAAAGATGGCATGCAGAAATGCGGAGTTGTATCCCATTAGAAAAAGCAACGTATAATCTGAGAAATGGATACGACTTCTTTTTGAAGGTGTGGAACCCATTCATGGCAAAGTTAGGATTAAGAATAGGAAGTATTTAAACTCAGGATTGCTTTGTTACCTAACAAGAATTTAAAAAGAAATTACTCGAAAGTGACCCCCTCGGGACTCCAGGTTTCTTTCTTTCTGTCTTTCTTTCTTCTGCTTTTTATTTTTCCTTCTTTTTAACTGAGGGTTGGGGGTGCGGGGGGGGGGTGGGGGGAGGGGAGAAAATACAGAACAATACGTGTATAATCGAAGTTATAGGTTAGTGACTATTGTTTACTATTGTTTACTATGAAATGTATAATGTATAACGTATGGGTTCTGTTAAAACTTAAATAAAATATTAAATAAATAAAAAACAACCCGAAGGCGCACTAACGTCTTTTGGGAAGAATATTTTTATGGACAATATGGAAGGCTAATATCATCAGTTATGGAAATGTATATGAGACCAAGACCAGTGTGAAAATTATGATTGAATGTCTAAACAAACCTGAGCGTAGCATTGTGTGCGTGTGCCCGTGTTTTCCGTTGGAGATGGACAATGAAGAAACATGATGTCAGGCCAATACCCTCTCCCACAATGTCAGCAAGAGCCATTGAGAGGCTCTGTCTGAATGTACCTGTCTAAATGGTTCGTAAACAAAATGATAGGACCTTCCTCATCAACCTCCTCCGGCAGCTCGATCCACACACCTACCATGCTTTGTTTAAACAATTTGCCGCTCAGGTTCCTATTAAATCTCTAACTCATCACCTTGAACCATGTCCTCTGTTTCTCGATTCCCCTACTCTGGTTGTTAGTTTGTGCATTTACCCTATCTATTCCTCTTATGATCTTGTATACCCCGAAAGATAATCCTTCATCCTTCTGCACACCAATAAATAAAGTCACAGCCTCCTCAACGTCTCTGTATCGCTCAGACACTCGAGTGCTGGCGACATCCGAGTAAATCTGTTGTGTATCCTTTCCATCTGAACACCATCTTTCCTCCAACAGGATGACTAAAACTGAACAAAATACTCTGAGACCCAATCAATGTCTTGTACAACAGCAACATGACCTCCCAACATCGATATTCAATACTCTGATTGATGATGGCCAATGTGCCAAAAACCTTCTTGACCACACTATCTACTTGTGAAGCAACTTTCAATGAGCTGTGTACCTGCACTACTGGATCCCTCTTCACTGCAACACTCCTCAGAACCCTGAAATACATTATTTAACCCCTGCTCTGGTTTGACTTCCCAAAATGAATGAATGAACGAGTGAATGAATGAATGAATGAGTTTATTGGCCACATATGTATACATACAAGGAATATGCCTTGGTGCTCCGCTCGCAATTAACAACAAGAGCAAATAGTAAACAATTAAGTCAAGTCAAGTCAAGTCAATTTATTTGTATAGCACATTTAAAAACAACCCACGTTGACCAAAGTGCTGCACATCTGACTAGGAAAAAAAGAAACATACAGTGGCAGGCAGCCAAACACAACGGCGCGGCCATCTTGAACAAAATGTTAATTCAATCACCCACAGTCCAACAATAAAAGCACTAAACAGGCACCCAAATTACCCAACCCCAAAAACCCCCCAAAACACAGTCCAACAATAGAAGCATTAAATAGACATTCAAATCACACACCCCAAAACCCCCCAAAACACAGTCCAACAATAAAAGCATCAAACAGGCACTCAAACCACCCAACCCCAAAAACACACAAAAAAGAAACATCCATCAAAGAAACATCCATCACAGTGAGTCTCCTCCAGTCCTCTCTCTCCTCACTGTGATGGAAGGCCACAATGTCTTTCCCTTCTCCCGCTGTCCTCGCCCGCAGTCAGGTTGTTGTGGTTGCAGGCCGCACCGGACGGTCCACAGCGGGCCAAGCCCAAGGCGCGTCGCGTCGCAGCCGCTCCCGCAGCCTCCGAAGACGGCCGGCTCCGCTGATGATAAGTCCGATCCGGGGCGGGCGAACACGCTGTCGCTGCCGCTGTTGTTGCACGTCGGGGCGGTCGTGGCTCCCGACATTGAAGCCCCCGCCCAGCAGAGAAATATCCCGCGGCCATCTTAGGCCGCGCCGGACGGTGAAATGTCCGCGCCCCAAGCCCCGCGATCCGGGGCGGGGGAACACGCTGCCGCTGCCGGAGCTCCCGATGTCGGAATCCACGCGGCCCGAACCTAAGGCGAGTCGCAGCCGCTCCCGCAGCCTCCGAAGACGGCCGGCTCCGGTGATGGTAAGTCCGATCCACGGACTTGGATGGTAAGTCCGATGGAGGCTGACAGCTCCAGGAGTTGGGCCGATGGTAGGCCGCAGCAGGAACGGAGACACGGCCCAGAAAACAAAGGTCGGGTCTCCGTTCTGAAGGGACACATATTTACAGTGTTACAGTTTCCCCCTCCCCCCCACATACACACATACACACATACACACATAGTACACAAACACAAAAACACCACATCACAACTACAATTAAGACCAAAAAAAACCAACAAAAACACAAAGACAAATGGACCGCAGGTGAGCGGCAGCTGCTAGGGCAGTGCCGCCATTTTGTCAAGAACAAAGCAATAGTCAATAGTCAATGTATTTGTCACATACACATAAATGTGCAGTGAGATAAAAAAATTACCCGCAGTTCAACAATAAGACCAATAAGAATAATCAATAAAAATATGCAATAATACATACAATCATAAACCAACACCAAACAAAAGAAACATCCATCACAGTGAGTCTCCTCCAGTCACCTCCCAACTGTGATGGAAGGCCAGAATATATTTTCTCTTCCCCTGCCGTCTTCTCCCGCCGTCATGCTGTTGAAGTTGCCACGTCGGGGCGGTCGGGCCTCTCGACATTGAAGCGCCGCGCCGGACGGTGAAAGGTCCGCGGCGGGCCCATCCAAGCCCCGCGATTCTGCGCGGGCTAAGACGCTGTCGCTGCCGCTGCCGGAGCTCCCGATGTCGGCCCTCACCCAGGGGGCTGCGAGCTTCCGACGTCCAGGCGGCCGTCGCCGGAGCCTCCGGAGACGAGTCGCAGCCGCTCCCGCAGCATCCGAAGGCAGCCAGCGCCGCAGGTGGTGAGTCCGGGCCGCGGGCTCCGCGTACCAGAGCCCAGGTGGTCCCAGCCGGAGGCCGCCAACTCCAGGTGCATGGCTGATGGTAGTCCGCAGCGGGAACGGAGACACGACACAGAAACAAGGTCGGGTCTCCGTTCGGGAGAGACACTTTTACAGTTCACACCCCCCCCCCCCCCCACACACATAACACACAACCACAAACACTACATCATATTTAAACTACAATAAAGCAAAAACAACAACAAAAAACACAAAAGACAAACGGACTGCAGGCAAGACGCAGCTGCGAGGGCTTAAAACATTAAGGATACAACATTATGGGTTTGAACATGTAAGTGAAATAAACCAGAGCAAAAAGAGACGACGGACTTTTGGTTATTGAGTAGAGCTACTACTCGCGGAAAACAAAGTTGTATTTATGTCTGGATGCGGCTGCTTTGACAATCGGGAGTCACCTTCCAGAGGGAAGAGCTTCATAGAATTTGTGGATATGGTGAGAGGGGTCACAGATTACCTTATCCGCTCGCTTCCTGGCCCTTGACTGTTCGTCAACCCCCGAAGGTTACAGCCAAAAACCTTCTCAGCTGATGGAACGATTTGTTGCAGCCTCCGGATATCGTGCTTGGTGGCTGGGCCAAACCAGACCATGATGGAGAAGGTGAGGACAGACTCTACGATGGCAATATAGAATTGGACAATCGTTGCCTAAGGCAGATTGCGTTTTCTCAGCTGCCGCAGGAAGTACATACTCTGTTGGGGCTTTTTGACTGTGGATTTGATGGTCGCCCCCAATTTAAGGTCCTTGGAGATAATGGTTCCAAGGGACTTAAAAGACTCCACAGAGGAACTGGGGAGGTGCACTCGTTGGTGTAGAGGGAGTAAAGGTGAGGGGAGAGTACGCATTCTTGCGGTGCTCCTATGCAGAGGGTCTACGAGTCCAAGATGTGCTTTCCCAGCCTCACA
>NW_027601298.1:44204-82531 GCF_053455715.1 Rhinoraja longicauda
TGCCTGAAAATTAATAGATACATTCCATTTTCTTGGAATATAAATATTCATTTAATTGAAACCACATGCATTTGTCTTTCAAACTAATCTTACAGTTTTGAAAATCACCTGATTTGTTTGTACAGTTTAATGGCAATGATTTTCTCAGTCTTCTCCTATTAAATCTATTTTACTCCAGACGGTAGGTATTATTACAGTAGCATAATTTGAAATTCAATAATAAATTAGTTTTCTTGAATATGAATTTTGGATTTGAATTTCTATAATTGTATCTATCATTACAATTCTCAACAGAGCTGTATTGTTTTCACAAGGCCTGCTAAGCTATTTTCAGGAAAATAATTTAATCTAAGATCGGTAATTCATTATTACTTCTTGTTCATCATAACGTTGCTAAACACAAATTATATGTATTCAGAATTTAGCATTATTTAAAAGTTTCAGTCTGTTTCGTGCATATACAATGGTTGCCAGACAGTCCTTTTAAAGCAATTTTGTTCGTTGGGCCAATAAAGTTGGAACATGAAATACAAAAAATTCAAGGAAGTAATCAGTTAATTACTGCTTCAAAACATATATAAAGCAAGATTGTGACACACCTCTTATAACACACTTGATTTATATTTTGCATGCTAGCAAGGTGGATCGATAATACAGAACTAGATCGTATCTTGCTTGTATTAAAAAAAACGGTTATTCATTTTAGGTTGTTTCTGACTTGATTTGACATGCCACTCTCAAAATTGAACACAGATTTTCAGTAAATTAATTTTGCAATCTTGTTTGTGTAGTCTCAGACATTAATTGCACCTTTTCCTCGATGACAATACACCTATATTCGAATAATCACACTTTTGTTATTTTGAATGATCTCCAATAAATATTAATGTCATATGTTGGAATGCTATTTTGCAAAATAATCCAGCAAACTTCACAGTATACTAAATGGGGAGCGCTATGTAAAAACCGAAAGGATAATTAGAATCTTATTACTACGTTCAAGAATTTGGAAAGGAAGATGGTCACTTGGTGAATGTGGAAATATAAGGACCAGGGTGATAATATACGGTTGGAGTTATGAATGAATACTTCGTGGAATTACTTTGGAAGATATAAGGAATAGCTGGTGACCTTCATTCAGTGTTTTCAACCTGCATCTATATTATTTCCTCTTCCACTATAATTCATGTCTGTTATTAACTAATTTCCTTCAGTCTTCTGCATTTTGGTTTCCCTGTCCATAGATTGTAAGTCTAACAGAATAACCTTTGAAGTTGTTAGCAGATCCAGCCCCTGGTTATTTTTTCATCCATTTAAACTGTTGATCCATGTCTTTTAATTCTTGCTTTTCATTAGAAGAAGCTAACTTCAATGTTCTCACTTAAGTCATTTCAAATAACTCACCCAGCATCTCATTTACCTTATCATACATGATAACTACAATTCTATTCTATTAAATTCTGTAAAATGTTTCAGACCATGTTTCCATGCAGCAATACATAGGCCAAATGAGGCCAGGTTCACTTTCTGATTTGTTTGACCACTACGAGGTACAAGTCAGGATCCTGATGGAAAACTCTCCACTTTTCCAGATGAGTGTATTTCCAACAACAAACTAGAAGCTTGACACCATTCAGAGCAAAGTGTTTTTTTGATTGATACTGCATATATCGTGATGCATATGATTGCAGTATGGACAGTTCATTAAATGTCTTCGAGTTATTTATCAAGGCTACCATGAACAGCACTAAATATGTAGTGTGTACCCAGGACAGGGCACCAGGTAATTTGGAACATTTTAATCTACAGGTCCTTCTCCAAGTGTTCTTGACTTGAAAATGTATCACTGTTCCTTCATTGTATCTACATGTCCACCTTGGAATATCCAACCTATTGAACATAAAGTCATCTTAGGACAGCAACGTTTAAATGGGCAGCTAACTACCACTACCTCAAGTATAATTAGGGATTGGCAATAAATAGTGGCCTTTTAAACAATGGCTCCATCCCACAAATTAATTTAAAGAAGTCTTTATGTATTTCCTCCACAGTTTTCTCATTCTACACAATAAATGTTCCTAACTTCTAATTCTGCAGTATTCTTATCCCCATAGTCACAAATCTGTAGATTATTAATTTAAACATCTATATGTACTGCCCACCAAGATGTCAAAATATCAAATGTGGATTGATCACCCAAAGTTAGGCAGTCACTTCACTTCCAAAACCAAATCTTGAAAATGTGATTCTGCTGGAATGCAGATATCTGTAAAATGTGAACCCAGCCTCAGATCCCAAGCACCAAGCACACACCATGGACTTCTCTAACATCTGATCATTCCACCAGGTGGCGCCGTCAGCGATGGCAGCCTCGCCAACGGTCTGTGTCTTTTCGTCTTTTTTTGTTATTTTTAGTGTGTTTTAAAAGTTTGTGTTAATGTTCTCTGGTTTGTTTTATGTGTGTGTGGGGGGGGGGGGTCGGGGAAAACATTTTTTCAATCTCTTACCTTGCCAGAGATATGATTGTTTTCCGGATCGTATGTCCGGTCGCTCTGAGGCCTAACATAATGGAACTGGCGGCCTTACTCGAGACTGACTTTGAGCCCCACCGCGGGGCCGTGGACGTCCCGTGCGATTCCTTGCCTGGGATCGACGCTCCAACTGCGGCTGCAGAGTTCACCATCGAGGACCTAGCAGTTTCGGGTAGAGACTGATGTCGGGAAGCTCCAAAGTCGCAGAAGTTTCGATCAGCCCCGATCCGGGTTTCGATTGCCTGGAGCCGGGAGCTGAGATTCCACCCCCCCCCCCCCCCCCCCCCCCCGATACGGTAGATTGATCGCCCCGATGCGGAGGGTCCGACCGCCGGCTACAGGAGCCAAGATCGTCCCGTCAACGGAAGGCTCGAGGCCTCAGGCCGCGGGAGAACAGAGAAAGGAAGAAGATTGAACTTTTTTTTCGCCTTCCATCACAGTGAGAAATGTGGAGGAGTCACTGTGGAGGATGTATATGTTAAAATGTATTTTGTGTGTTTTGTTGCTTTTTATTGGTATGGCAAATCAAATTCCTCGTATGTTGCAAAACATACTTGGCTAATAAAGTATGATTATGATCATGATTACGATTATTATGATTTCTTAATCCTCAATTACATTACTTTACAATAATTAACTCAGAAATCTCCAAAAATATCCTTTTGTTTGTTTGTTTTTCTCCACCCATATTTGCTTTTATTTTTTTCATTTTCACTCCTGGTTATGTGCCATCTGTAACAAGTTTTTGATATATAGAAATATTAGTTGTGAAGCTTAGGAATATTAGTTATTTTAATGTCTTAACTAATATTAATTGAATATTAGTTGTGAAGATTAGGAAATTTACGTTTAATTAAGATTAAAAATGGATTAGGCATGTTTTTTGCCTTCACATCTAATGTAGGTTACCGTCATATCCAGGTGATGTGAGAGGCATGTACTAAGATTGTTCTTTGAAGAAATTCACCAATTTATAACAGCAAAATTTCTCCACTCCATTTTCTGGACTGGTTAAGTCATTGCTTAAATTTTGCCAGTGGCAAAAACAGTTGCCTGCACACTCAAGAAATATTTAGTTATTTTATTCCATGTTGATATATTTATAAAACATTCAGTGAAGTAACTATGTTACTTTAATGAGCTGTTCTTGTTGATTAAAATGTTGTAGTCATTCAAAGAAAAGCTGTTTATTGCTGAGACTAATACATTGGGATTACCTAACACCATCACATATGTAGCTGAATTCCATGGATTGTGTGCATTTATGCACTGTTATCTCGATTTATTCACTAAAAAATCCTTAAATTACAATATTGAAATTAAAAAACCTTTTGTTTAAGGCTGAATATGCATTTTAAATTTAGGTTGTCCTGACAAAATAAAGATGAAACCATTTAATAAGAATAACCAATTTAAGACAAAATCGGTCAGTTTATCGAGTTGAATAGTAAGTAAACAAACCTGTTTCATTTAAACAATAGATTCCATGTAACTAATCAGTAGAGCTACAAAGAAGGGAGGGTGACAGGCTACAAATCAGTAGCGTAATAAATAAATTTGAATAGCTCATGAAAATCTTCCAAGTGGTAAAGTAGACCTGCTCATTCACATTCCAGTAGGCTCCAGTGTATAAAATATAAATCATTAATGAACATTCATTCAGATATTTCCCTACTTTTCTCTGAGGCTAGACTAGCCAATATCTGCCGGTACTGATTATTAGTTAAATGTGCTGGTTTATGAGCCTTGTGAAAGTTTGTTGTGATCCTTTAATGCTGATATTACTAAAGCATTGTATGCGTCTCCCAGGTGGATGTTACAAAATTGTATTTTTTCACACAATGGGCTGATTATTTCCTGAGAGCCTAAACATTATAAATCCATGAAATATGCGTAAAAGCAACTTTTATTTTTGAAACATATAACACAGAACAATGCAGCACAGGAACAGTCCCTTCGACCCATAATGTCCGAACCAATCATGATTCCTACTTAAACTAATTCCTTCTCCCTGCATGTGCTCCATATCCCCCCATATTCATGTGGCTATCTACAAGCCTCTCAAATAACAGTATAATATCTGCTTCCACCACCACCTCTGGTAGACCATTCCAAACACCTACCAACCTATGTGTGAAAAAAAATTCACCGCTCATCTCCATTAAATGTTCCCAGTCTGCCCCATCTAACACCAAGACATATCCAAAAAGCTGGAGTAACTCAACGGGCTCAGGCAGCACTTCTGGAGAAAATGAATAGGTGATGTTTGGGGTCAAGGACCTTCCTCAGACCATCTATTTTCAGATAAGGTACCTGACAAACTGAACACGGGAAGTAAAGATTGCAGAAAATAACTGCTTTGTTACTACATTGTATTGCTAGCGATTTTGCATTTTGATATTTTGTGGCAGTGTGGAGAGGGATTGGTGTGTAATCTTGTTGAGATAACTGGTATTAAAATGTGAAAAGTTAAAGTTGTTTTCACTTTGCAATGTGAAAACATTGAATTTCATGAATTTTCATTAAAAATTATTCCAACGAATATTTATAACCATGGACATCGGGGAAAACCCCCCCTGCAGATGCTAGAAATCGGAAATAACAAAAATGCTGGAAACACTCAATAGGTCAGGAAGCATCTGTGGAGAGGGGGGGGTTAGGGTAGGAAGCAGATAATGTTTCAAGTTTGAGAGCTGGACCACCAAAATTCCAGTCTTTAAATGTTAACTGTTTCTCTTTCCATAGACACTACTAATCTGCGTGTTTGTTGTAAGCATTTTCCATGTTTATTTTGTGCTATGGATGCTGAATTGTCAAATACATGGGCTTTGTAAGAGCATCTCTCCAGGGTCCCATACCTGGCTGTGGAAAATAGCTGACTTAATTAATAGCTCCATTTGCTAGTCCCATGGGGCGAAGGAACCAGTCATACACGAGTCAAAGTTGACACAAAAGGCAAAGTTTCACGTTTAAAGGTCATTTGGTAAACTCCATTGGAGAAAGGTAAAAACTAAGCCAACTTCAGATAGCTCCTCTGTCCCTCCCTTCCCCTCCTCCTTCCCAGATCTCCCTCTATCTTCCTGTCTCCACCTATATCCTTCCTTTGTCCCACCCCCGACATCAGTCTGAAGAAGGGTCTCGACCCGAAACGTCACCCATTCCTTCTCTCCCGAGATGCTGCCTGACCTGCTGAGTTACTCCAGCATTTTGTGAATAAATCGATTTGTACCAGCATCTGCAGTTATTTTCTTATATCTAGAAACTGAGCCCTGCACCCTATCTTCGACATTTTAAGCCAAAGATTATTCATGAGTGTGTGTTGTTTTCACGCGTAATAATTTAAGGAACTTTTGTGATTTTCTTTATTGAGTTCTAACTAATTTTAAGTTAAAGTATCACCTAGTAACTGTAATCTTGTATTTTTATTCACTGGATGGAATAAAGAGTAACATAACTGGGATTTTAAATTGTGTCCTTATAAAATGTTGCTTGTTCTGCCTTTCAGAAAATAGGATGTACATAAAAGAGCACATTTAACAAGTATGAGATCCAGTCGTATTATAAAAGAATATAATTATTATAGCCCCTCTTCTGGGGTCAATGCATGGGTAAAGCAGTAAAAGTAAACACATCAAAGGTATTTATTCACAAAATGCTGGAGTAACTCAGCAGGTCAGGCAGCATCTCGGGAGAGAAGAAATGGGTGACGTTTCGGGTCGAGACTTTTCTTCAGACACATGATTGTTAGAGATTTTTAAGTCCACTAATGGGAAATCCAAGTGACATCAAGACGAGTAACTGTCTGCTACAGACACAGATTTTTAAAATGAGACTTGAGGGTTGCTTTGGGGCGGGGTAGGTGATAAAGCTGCTGCCTCACATCACTGGAGGCCCGGGGTTTGATCCTGATCTCAGGTGCTGTCTGTGTGGAGTTTGCACATTCTCCCTGTGACCATGTGGGTTTCATCCGGGTGCTCCAGTTTCCTTCCACATCCCAAAGACAGCAGGTTTGTACGTTAATTGGCCTCAGTAAGTTGTCCCTGATGTGCTGGGATGAGAAAGTGGAATAACATCGAATGTGAACGGGTGATCGATGGTTGGTGTGGATCGTTGGGCCGAAGGGCCTTTTTCCATGCTGTATCTGTAAAACCATTCACGAGAGGCAATGTCACAAATGATTTATTGGCTGTATTCTGTTGATATCTTCTGTTTAGGTTGTGCTATGGCACATTTTTTCATCTCAAATTTTCTTATGAAGTACATTTATGAAGATTTGTGTGCTTGTTTTTCCTTGGCTTATTTCTGCATGCTGGTTCCCCATTGTGAAGCCCTGCTGTGTGTCATGTTGGACTGCTGTTTCACTTCCCACAGTGAATGTTTGATGTAGGTTCCAGCAGTGGTTGCAAACCACTGGTAAAACTTCACATGCTTAAATTAGAGGTTAAAACAAGCCAAGATAACTGAACTAATTACTCCCAAAGCTAGATTTTTGTCTGTCTTGTAGGCAACCAGCAAAGTGACTGCACAGCAGTTGATTTGCTCTGAAGAGTTGGTGTTCTGTAGAAGAAAATAACTGTGATAGTTATACCACTTCAACATCATTCATATTACACAGGGGTATGACTTGTATTAAAACCACTCCTAAAACTCACTTGTGCTGTGGATTGCTGCACGGCTATATGAGAACATTATTAATCTTAAAATAGTTAGTTATATATCTCAGAAAAAAATCCTATATTTTCACCCTTTCTGTTGAAGACAGGGGAATTAATTGCACTATGCTACACAAACATTTGATGTTGCGGCTTCACGTTTCCTGCTGATTAATTAATATAAAAGGTCAATATTTAATATGTACCTGATATGCTGGATTGACATTTGAGTACTGGAGAAGAAATGCCTCACACAGTGCAGGAAGTTTTGAAAGGCTATTTTCTCCCCTGATGTAGGTTCAGGAATAAAAAAATTAAGGCAGGAAGACGATTTGGAAACAACAGACCCCTGAGATAAGGATTCCTAACTTTTTTTTTAACAAAATGTATTAGCTTTGACCTGGATTTTACATTTGTATTGACAGGAAAACTACAGGCACTCACCATCTTAATCTATGGTATCGCAAAATGCTAGAGTAACTCAGCAGGTCAGGCAGCATCTCAGGAGAGAAAGAATGGGTGACATTTCGGGTCGAGGCCCTTCTTCAGACTGATGTCAGGGGAGGGGGTGGGACAAAGAAAGGATGTATGTATGGAACTGACAGCAACTTAAAAATTTCTATACATTCATTATTTAATGCAAAAATGCTAGAGTTGTGATCAGTGAGTCGGCGCATCTCAACAATCTGTCCTGTTTCTCAGATGAATCAAAATAAATTATTTGATTCGACATAAACTAAAGCAACATGAACTAGTTCATAAACAAATACCATGAATACTTAATGGTTGTGTAATGAAGTATATGTGAGTTTTTGTTCACAAAATGCTGGAGTAACTCAGCAGGTCAGGCAGCATCTCAGGAGAGAAGGAATGGGCGACGTTTCGGGTCGAGACCCTTCTTCAGACTGCATCCTTTATCCTACTCAACAAGATATTTGCTCCTAAAAACAAATTCTGTGCATGAGTATTGTGATCCTTTCGCATGTATATTTCAAAATATAGAGTTTTATTTTACCCTTTTATGGATTTTATATAGAATACTTCAACTTTTGTCATAATTTAGATTCTTACTTTTTATTCAGGGCTTTTCATAATGTTTAAATAATCATTAAAAAATTGTGCAATTTGGCTCCAGGTATGATATCTGGGACATTTTCTTTCATGTGATTGGCTGCTCAGCTAGCTTGATGATATCACAGCTGCTGATCGCCAAGGATCCCGTTGAACTGATGTCTGACAGTGGAGAGTGCCATTATTTTAATGATGATGCCAGATTTAGTTACTACTAGACCAAGTGGACCCGTTGGGCCCAAACCTCTCCTGCATTGGTGCAGCACTGTTTTCTCCCCTACCCCTCCCCTCTCCACCCCTTCCCCACTCCCTACCCATTCAACCCCCCTTATCCCTCCCCCCTCTCTCCCTAGGAGATAAATTTAAACTTTAAAATGTGAATAACTTTAAAAATATAACACCGATTTCAATGAAACTTCTTCCATTAGCACCAAAGGGACGACAGTGAGTAAGGTGGCCCTAAAATTGTTGCGCTATCCTGTACCGTTTTGGCTGCAGTTCAGGAACAAACAAACAAACGAACGAGAGTTTTAGTATATAGATATCGTTTTCTTCCTGGAATCTTCAATGTTTCTTGGTGTTTCCCACTCAATTTTTTTTGTTTCCAGCTTTTGTCTCAATTGGGAGGAACTGGCCTTTTCCTGACACCGGCATAACTATAGGGTGATTCATCAACTTTTCCTTCTCATCCGGTGAGATGAATTACTTGATGTGCAACCTTTCCTGAGAGGGCATGTCAGAGGTTTGAATCAACCAGCATGATAAACTTCCTGCATGCTGCATGACACTTCTTTGGATCATTTTTTAAATAGATCTAGCAGATGATATGAAACATTGCTGTTAATTGTCTCTTGTTGTAAGTAACAAAGAACAGACGGTAACTGCATTTATTTGGCAATTAATGTGACCTCAAAATATACAGCTACCAAAGTATTGTTTTTAGTTACGTAGGAAATCCAGCATCCATTCTGTGTGCAGCCAAATCCCACAAGCAACAATTTAGTACTAAAACATAATTGCCTGGAAAGTCAGCTAAACACATTATATAGTAGCAAAAGCATGAACAAATCGTGCTCGGCTCTTTAAATTTGGTTCCATGTAATCAACTCATGATGCACTGCTGCCTTGATATCATTTTATTCTTCAGCATTTGCTTGGGACTACAGACTATAAGATTACTCTGCATGGATTATTTAAATGAGGAATTACTGTTGTACCCACTGGGGATGAGCTTTTAGGCAGTTTTCTGGTAATTTATTTTTCATAGCATTGCCACTGAAGAATGAATGAATGAATAAGTTTATTGGCCAAGTTTGCTTATACAAGGAATGTGCCTTGGTGCTCCGCTCACAAATGACAACACAAACATACAGTTAACAATTAAGAATAAAGCATAAACACATCAGGACAATAAGGACACACCTTTACGGTCTAAAATGTGGGTGAAAATAAACCAGAGCAAAAAAGAGATTACAGACTGGTTATTGAGTAGAACTATCACTCGTGGAAAAAAGCTGTTTTTATGTCTGGCTGTGGCTGCTTTGACAGTCCGTAGTCGCCTTCCAGAAGGAAGTGCTTCAAATAGTTTGTGGCCAGGGTGAGATGGGTCAGAGATGATCTTGCCGGCTCGCTTCATGGCCCTTGCAGTGCACAGTTCGTCAATGGGGGGAAGGTTGCAGCCAACAACCTTCTCAGCTGTGCGAACGATCCGTTGCAGCCTCCGGATGTCGTGCTTGGTGGCTGAGCCAAACCAGACCATGATGGAGAAGGTGAGGACGGACTCAATGATAGCAGTATAGAATTGGACCATCATTGCTGTGGCAGATTATGTTTCCACAGTTGCCACGGGAAGTAGATCCTCTGTTGGACCTTTTTGACTGTGGAGTCGATGGTGGCTCCTAATTTAAGGTCCCTGGAGATGATGGTTCCAAGGAACTTAAATGACTTCACAGATGTGACTATGGTGTTGTTGATGGTGAGTGGGGGGAAGGGAGGGGGATCTCTTCGAAAGTCTACAATTAGTTCCACTGTCTTGAGAGCGATGGCACCAGCAGCTGTGTCACTTCCCATCTGTAGGCAGATTCCTCCCCATCCTGGATCAGTCCAATCAGGGTAGTGTCATCCCTAAACTTGAGGAGCTTGACAGAGGAGTCTGTGGGGGTGCAGTCGTTGGTGCAGAGAGAGTAAAGGAGAGGGGAGAGTACGCAGCCTTGTGGTGCTCCTTTGCTGAGGGTCTGCGGGTCCGAGATGTGCTTTCCCAGCCTCACATGCTGTTTCCTGTCTGTCAGGAAGTTGATCCACTGAAGAAGTGCCTATGATAGACCATTGTTACCATTTTCATTTCACAAAATATGCTTAGTAATTTTGGTGATTAGTTAATTCAACATGATGCTAAATATATTAGCCCTGTGATGGTAAAATACATCAATTACCTGCTTGTAGAAAGAAGAAAAAATATTGATGGCACATTGATAAAAACTATAACAAACATTTCGAAACCATTTTTTGCAACAAATCGCTTTGTAATCCACTGGTGTCACAAGCACAACTGATTTTTTTTGCACTAAATTACATAAACAGCTGTGAGATAAGTGAGCAGTTAGAATCTATATTGGTGTGAAAACTTTAAAATTATGATCTATATTTGAATCTGTAACTTGATAGCATAACAGTTAAAGTTCTGCCACATTTCTTTTGGTTAGTATGATTGGAAGAATAGTGATTGCTCTATTTAATTGAATGTTGACATTTATTTGCTCTTAAAAAGAAGCTAATATCAATAACATACCTGCAATTTCCTTGTATTACTTTCATTGTACACGCTGTTAGATCAAAATATTTCTTAAATTTCATCCTGAAACTCACTATCACAATACTACAAATGTGATGTTATTTCATGATACGATTGTGGGACTGTTTAGATTTGAACTCTAATGTTTGCCGCCATATTTATTGCCATGATAATCACAACCACATAAATTTGTTCAGTTGTAATGATTTAAATTACCAATACATAAAAAAATAATGTGCTGACAGAAATTAAATATTATTACACAATTATGGATTCATAATACATTTTAAGACCATTTTCACATTATCTCAGTTGCCTCCAAAGAGGGCTTTGTTATAATTAAAGTGTAGAGAAAACAACTTGATTTCAGTTTTGTGGATTCAGCTGCATACATGCTTTTCTATCCTCTCATATTACTCCCTATAGTTTGAATTTGACTTTTGTTTGAATGTAATCCCTGCTAGTAACTGGACTTAATGATATACTTGCCTGAATCTTGTACGACTACCTCAAGCAGCTGTGTATGATATTTGTTCAGTTCTGGTTTGTATTCAATTGTATTTGATTTATGTTGCAACAGCTTGGCCAATTCTTTCTCCCTGTAGTTGTCTTTCTGCAGTTTTTCTTGCTTCTATCATTTTTCTTTTCCTGTGAGGTAATTTCAGAATAGTCATTAATTTGTTTTTGATATCTACTCTTTTCATGTTTTAATATCAACATTTACAGTCTACAATATCCATTATCCTTTCAACTTGTCAACGTATGCTTTTATATTGAAAGACAGTTGTCACAGGAAAATTAAAGGCTTATTTTCATCATATATTCAGGGGAAAATGTGTTTTATGGCAAAGTCATAAAATACAAATGTTAGGAATAGAGTTACGTGTGCACACAAGTGATTTTACATTTTTCTTATGCTACAGAACTGCTGTTTTGAAGTGTTCTTAGAATAAATATATAATTTCCCTCTTGTCAAATGAACCGTACGCTTATTTCCACATTTTTACAAATTATGTTTTAAACTGAGTTCATGCAACTTCATCCAAGGACAGTGGGGTAATCTTTGATCACTGAAGATATTAATGTCTATTGTCCTATTCTCCCTGCATTCTGTTCCTTTAGAGTCAATGGAAACAAATATCATGAAGAATTTAATATTGAATGTCCAATACCATAGCACCCGTTTACCACTAATGACCAGCATCGATTTGTCCCTAAGGTTTTGCACCATGAACGCAGGGCCACTATGTCCAAACCTGATCAAATCCTGTGTCCGCATAGGTGTAGTTTTCACCTGACTACCTATTGATAGAGATTTATTCTTTCTAAACCAGGGTCTGGAAGAATTGCAACGCTCGTATAAAATTAGTTAATTGAGGGAAAACTTGAGTACATGTTTCAGGCTTAATCTGTATGCTTCAGTGACTGCAAATATTGTGCTTTACTTCCAATGCCATTTTTTAGAACTGGAATGTTTCAGTTTTAAAGCATATAGAAAGCTCTGGATAAAAAAGCACCATTAAATATTTGTCCTTTAATAGTGAGAATTCAAAGGCAATTCATTTAGTTTCCTTTTAAACAAAAGATTTTGTAGCTAATTTTTCTTTTCAAAGATACGTACAGCACAGAAATGGACCCTTTCAGTCTACCTAGTCCGTGTCGACCATGACGTTTAATCACATTTGCCTGCATTAGGTTCAATCTCGCTGTACTTTTTCTATCTAGGTACCTATCCAAGCGTCTTTTAAATATTGTGATTTATCTTCCTTCACCAAAACGTCTGGCAGCTTGTTCCAGATATTCATTACCCACTCAAAAAGGTATCCCTCAGATCTCCTTTAAACTTTTACCCTCTCACCTAAAATCTGTGCCCACTAGTTTGGACTCCCCTTCCCCATCTTTCCTATCTATGCCCATCATAATTTTGCTAATTTCTATAAGGTCACCTCCTACATACCAGTAAACTCAGTCTATCCAATTTTTCTTTATAATTACAGCCCTCCATTCCAACCCACATCCTGGTTAAACTCTTCTGCGCTCTTACTTTTCCTACCACACCCTTCCTGTCATGTGGCAAACAGAACTGTACATGATAGATTCATACTGCACAGAAACTGGCCCATTGGTGTATCCATGCTGACTAATACTCTAAATGCGATCCAACCAACTTTTTGTACACCAGCATCAAGATGTCCCATCTCATACTCTATGCCTTAGCCTTTGTAGGCAAGGATATCAAATTACTTTTTAATCACCTTATCCATCCACTTTCCGCAAGCTATGGATTTGCACCCAGGGCTTCTCTGTACAACAATGCTCCTAATGTCCCTGTAATTTGGTTTAATTTATTTAGTTTAATTTTGGTTCAACATATTTGGAAATAATTAGTATTAGTTAAATGTAGATCAATGATAATGCCTGTATTTGGTTCTGCTTAATTTTGTAGTGATGATTTTATTAACAGATATACTTTATTAAGAAATGTCATACTTAAAAAGGGGAAAGATTACCGTAGAGTAGTTTAGGGATAAAAGTGGGATTAACAAATTACCTTTATCTCAAAGTTCTGGTCCATTTTGATGGAAGAGATATTTAATTTTTCTCGTAATTTTAGCAATTATACTGCCATAAAATTGGATAATCTTAATCTAATTACCCTGGTACAAAACGTTATACATTTCAGTCGTGAATGTCACTGTAGGAGGCCTCTATTAAGACTATTTTAGGAGGTCTAAATTTAGTCCACCAACAAGTTGCAAGACTAGTTAATGCTTGATGACGGGGCACGACGGTGCTTGATGCTGATATTAGGAGAAAGCTTTTCGGACCTATTTCATTTCCATTTTGACATCTTTCACCTTGTGGATTACAAAGTGAAAATGTAAAAATATTTGCAATACTCTACAGGGGCACAAATGATATTACAGCAATGTTAATTGAGAGACAAGAAACCAAAAAATAATTTAATAGCCTTTCTTTATTTCAAGTACAGCTGTATTTTCAAATATTCATTCTCTTGATTTATTTTCATAGATTACCTGATGCATTAGCAACTACTTATCCAAAATGATTGTATAAAATATACCTCTAATGTGAATTCAAAGGAATGTGGTTTTTTTTCTGCAGTAAGCAGTCAAGGACCATGGGGATTTCCTATGAGCCAGTACTTGAGAAGCTGTGCCTGGCATTGTGGACGGAATGCCAGAATGTCTGCATGTCTGGTATGTTTGCACATCAATCTTGCAATCTGCTGTGTATGATGCATTCATTTCAGTAAATTATAGGATTATACATTCACCCTATTTAGTCCTTGAAAGCCCTGTTTTTATCTTACTTTGCAGCCATTTGAAAGAGTGACATTTGGCCATGGGGTAAGTGCGTCCCTTTATATTTTAATTTGACAATGATTTAAAACTTGACTATTATCTGAAAATTTAATTAAAAGTTGTTTGAAGGAAAATTGATTCCCCTTAGCAAATGAATACTGATTGCATCACTGAATATCTTTGCTATCATAGTAATTTGGCTGCTTTGAGATTCTTCTGTACCAAGACCTCAGATGGAGTACTCCAGGATCACTCAATAGGGTAACAATTTCTGAATCATTCTATTAAATCCTTTTCATTTCCTTTCCACAATCACTTCCTACAAAAACGTCATGAGCAAATAGACTTCCATATGCAGTTTTCTAGATGGTCATAAGGTAATAAGTAATAGGAACAGAATTGGGCCATTTGGCACATCAAGTCTACTCCACCATTTACTCATGGCTGATCTATCTCTCCCTCTTAACCCCATTCTCCTGCCTTCTCCCCATAACTCCTGACACCCGTACTAATCAAGAATCTATCTCTGCTGTAAAAACATCCATTGACTTGGATCAACAGCTTTATGTGGAAAGGATTTCCACGGATTCACCACCCTCTGACTAAAGAAATTCCTTCTCATCTCCTTCCTAAAGGAACATCCTTTCATTCTGAGGCTATGACCTCTAGTCCTAGACTCTCCTACAAGTGGAAACATCCTCGACCGACTCTATCCAAGCCTTTCACTATTCGGTTCATTTCAATGAGGCCCCCCCCCCCACACTCTTATAAACTCTAGCGGCCCAGTGCCGTCAAATGCTCATCATATGTTAACCCACTCATTCCTGGGATCATTCTTGTGAACCTCCTCTGGACGCTCTCCAGGGCCAGCACATCCTTCCTCAGATATGGTGCCCAAAACTGCTCACAATACTATTGTCTCAATTGTAGCAACCAGTCTAACCAAAGTTATAAAGCCTTTGAACTCC
This sequence comes from Rhinoraja longicauda, assembly GCF_053455715.1. Lineage (NCBI taxonomy): Eukaryota > Metazoa > Chordata > Chondrichthyes > Rajiformes > Arhynchobatidae > Rhinoraja > Rhinoraja longicauda. Next base: position 59,544 of record NW_027601298.1, read on the forward strand.
TTGAAGATGGTCTTCTCTCTTATCTCCTTTATGCCCTTTTGCAGTCATCAAACTCCTGTTCCCCTGATGTGTAGGAAGAAACTGCATATGCTGGTTTAAACCAAAGATGGATATAAAAAGCTGGAGTAACTCAGCGTCTCAGACAGCATCTCTGGAGAAAAGGAATAGGTGACGTTTTGGGTCGAGACCCTTCAAACCCGAAACCCTAACCCTGTTCCCATTTCAGTCCAACTATTGACCATTCTCTTCCCCTGGATGCTCCCATGCTGACTGAAGTTGTAAATAGTTCTTCCTTTCAGGTGATGTCCTTGATTTTCTTTCAGAACTCCATTAGAAGATTGTATGATTAATTATATCTCAAAAAACATTAACTTAAGGAGCCTTGGGATGTTCCAAGTCAGGAAAAGCAAGGGCCAAACTGCTTTTCTGTGCATCATAAATTTTCAATTCTGCTATTTTTTAGAATTTTATTGAAAAATCAATTATTTTGTTGTTTCCAGAATTGCTTAAACTAACTCTGTGTATAATACTCCAGAATAAAGAGTAAACTGGACATATGTAGTGATGAACAGTTGTAACCAATGCAAATATAGTTGCCACTTCTGGGAAAATCAGTCAATAGCTTGTGGCTTGCACATTGTGGAATGTAGAAGTCTGGGAGATGATCTTATAGATGTTTATAACATCATGAAGGGCATAGATAAGGTGAATAGCCACAGTCTTTTCCATGGGGTAGGTAAGTCTAAAATTGTGCATGGTGCAAGCACAGGCAATACATGTAATGTGAGGTCTGTTTCAGTCTTATTTAGTGAGTAAGCATTTGGCACCCTTGTTGAATGCTGAAGGTGTTAACACTTAGGTGGTGAAGAAGGCGTTGAGCACACTTGCTTTAATCAGGCAGGGATTGGCCCATGAAGTTACAACTGTACAAGATGTTGTTGAGACCACACTTGGAGTATTGTGTGGTGTTCTCATCATCTAACTATTGAAACAATGTCATTAAGCTGGGAAGGGTGCAGAAACAATTTACAAGGATGTTACCAAGACTGGAGGGTTTGATTTATAGGGAGATGCTGGATGGGCTAGAATTTCTTTCCCCTGGAATGCAAGAGTCATGCGGATGATCTTATAAAGTTTATAAATTCATGAAGAGCATAGATAAGGTGAATTGCCACAGTCTTTTCCACAGTCTAAAACTTGAGGTTTAAGGTGGAAGGGGATAGATTTAACAGGAAGCTCAGGGTAAAATTTTCACACAGAGGAACACATATAGAATGAGCTGTCAGAGGAAGTGTTAGAGGCAATAACAAAGTTTAAAAAACATTTAGACAGGTGCATGGAGAGAAATTACTTAGTCATAGGAGTGAAATACAGGTAAATGAGACTGGCTCAGGTAGGTAACTTGGTCAGCATGGACGAGTTGGGTCAAAGGGCCTGTTTCCGTGCTGTATGACTCTCGACTTGTTGGTAGCTGCCCTTTTGTTTGATACTTGTTTCCAACTGTGGGTCTCCACAGAAATCACCACTGTACTCGGGCTTATCAGCACCCTCACCCCACCACATCACCACCGGCAATGTCATATTTAAACTTCAAAATCCTATCCCAGCCACAATTCATTGCAGGCCTAATTCCTACTTCCCCCTCTACCCTGCTCCCATCAGGTGCTCATTCATATTTCATTGACTGGGAATTAATGAGGTATGCCCATTTTGCACAAAACTGTGGATGAGATTATTGCTGTGGATGGTGATTTTCAGATCCAGTTTTTTGCTTGTTCCATCAGAATATCCCAACATTTCAGGAATGAATAAGCAGTGCGTGGCTTTTTCATGGAAAACAACAGCAAAAACTCAAAAAATGATGCACAATGGAAAATTAAATCTATAAATAAACCTTGCACTGTTGGTGCTGAATATGAATTTTTATAGTATTTTTACCAGCTGTTGAAAACACTGGTGATTATTATTGAACCCGTTACACTTTTAATCCCACGATTATGTGCATGTGCTAAATTACATTTATCCATTTGTTCTGAATCTACAACAAGGCACCTCTGTATCTATTTATCTTTTTGTTATTGGCAGCTTCCACTAGATTCCTTATTTTATCGTGCTGTTCTGCAAGTTATTATTAAAGACCACTTTGGAAACGAAGAGACATCCAACACAGTACAACGAACAAAGTATGTTTTTGACGTTTGAATTTCACAGATATAACAGTTATTGTCTCTGAGAGGTGTTATAACTTAGATTGAAAGAGAGTCATAGTACAATCCACAGTATGATAAGGACATTAATTAAAATAAAACCAGCCAACTGTATTGAGGACATGGGATGAAGGTGGGTGGGGTGGAAGCGGAGTGGGCTTGTATCTTAAATCCCCAGTGACGACCAAAGTGATAAGGCACAAAAGCTCTTCTTTCTAACAGCTGCAAAGAATCCTAAGAGAAGTTTTGAAGGTTTCTATATGGTTATTTGTCCATGATTCTGATTTGCTTTAGACCATAAAGATGTTAGAACATCTGGCAGCAAAGCAGTTATCCCACTGACAAATGAAGATTCTGCTGTCAGTGTGGTCTTCTGGGCTTGATATCAATCGCAATGGAAGAATCATTTAATTTTTACTTCCAGCATTTTACTGCCAATTTCACAGCCACTGAATTATCCCAGAATAATGAGGAAATTGGGGTTGTCTAATCAGCCCCTTGACCATTTTCTGCCATTCAATGATATCTAATCCATGTCTTAACTTCAATTGCATACATATATTCTTTTAAAATGTCCTATCTACCAAAAAACAATATATCCAACTTTTGATTTCTAGATTTTCAATTTAATTTAAAAAACTTGGCAATGCAGTTTCATTTTTGCATATTGATTTCTCTTTTGAATGGCATTGTTCTAATTTTAAGGCAATTTTCCCCTATTTGGACTTGCCAGTACAACATATTATTTTTTCTCCATCTACCTAAACAGAGCTTTTACTCGCCTTCAACAATTCAATTAGGTCACTTTTCACGTTGTCCCACATTAATGCTGTTCTTGTTTACTGGAACTTATCCTCTGGTTATGTTTCATGCTGTCCATCTCATTCCGCGCTCAGAGAAGTTCCAGTGTTACACCAGTGCATCATTTCCATTTCCCAGCTGCTCATTTTTGGACAGATTGCTTAACCCGCAACTAGTGCCGAATTTAGGAGCAGTCTCTTTTCAGAAGAATCCACTGGGAGCAGGGTTGAGGGTGACTGAAGTAATTTAACTAGAACCGACTGTAACACTGTGAGTGAGGTCAAACCTTCTCTGTCTGTTTGGACTGGTTTTAACTTAATTCTTAAAGATGATCAAGCACACTATTTCTATTTTAACAATCCATTGTGATTCTAACAGTTTAAACCACTTACTTTCCTTAATAAGTTCTTCCAATAAAGCAGGGTGGAAAAATAAAATTGGAGTTGGTAGCTAGAATTAGGAAACACATTAATCTTAAACACAATGCTGCTGTAAAGCTGTTACTGGGGGTTGGAAGCATTTCAGCTGGATGGTCATGGTCCAGTGCGTGTGTCAGAAATTCTGAAAAATGTAATGTTTTGAGCATTGCTAATTTTTATTTAAACTAAAAATGTTTCACATATGAACAAACATATTGGATGACCAGGTCAACGCTATGCTGAATGTGAAATATCTTTCCAATTCCTTCACTGTTTTGAAGAAACATTGCTGATTGAATGCCAGACTTCCATGGACTTAGTATTTCCAAAGGGGTTCCATACAATAAACTGTTGCCTAGGTTTCCCATTGTACCATAATAGCGTCATAGAGAGATACAGTACAGAACAAGGTCCCTGAGCCCACCAAGTCTGTGTCAACCATCTACCACCCATTTACACTAATCCTACGTTAATTCCATTATTCTCCCCACATTCCTCCCCACAACTTCCCCTCGGTTTCTACCACTCACCTATGTACTAGGGGCAATTTACTGCAGCTAATTAACTAATGATCCAGCACCTTTTTTTGATGTGAGAGCACCAGGGGAAAACACAGTAACAGGAAGAATGTGCAAACTCCACACAAACGGCACTGGAGGTCAGGATCAAACTCAAACGGGCGGCGCGGACACGATGGGCCGAAGGGCCTCTTTCTGTGCTGTAGGACTCTATGACTCTATGAAATCTCTGGTGCTGTGAGACTTCTCTTTATGAGGTGTTTTACTGTGTGCGTGTGTGGCAGACTGACATTCCTGATGAGACTTTTAATACCAGTCAAATGTTAATGTTCTCCTTGAGCAATCCCTATACCCAACTACGTTTACAAGGATTAGTCATTTAAGAAAGTTGAATACTGAAATTTTCAAATTAAATTAATGTCTTTTGGTAGATTGGTAAAAATGAAATGATTATGTTTATAATATTTGACAATCCGCAGAGTCAAACATGTTGGCAAGATCTATTTTAAATCTTCGTCCTTTGTGGATTACACAAGAAAAGCAATAGAAAAGCTGGGAATGGATAGCTCGAAGGTTGGTGGTTTTATTGAATTATTCAATTAATGAGATCTACCTCTTGTATTTAGAGTGGTATTTTCATGGTAGGCAAAATAATGGAAATTGCCAACTTCACATTTTCTTGCACTGCTGTTGTTTGGTACGAGATGTTGCTAAAATGTTTAAAATATTTGTTGCTTTGGTCCAAATAATTAAGATTTTGGTCACTACTTCCTTCATGTGGTTTTATACCTGGCATTAACCTGTATCATGTTATTTGGCTAATACTTGAATTCAAAGACGACACTGAAGAATTTAGCATAGACATCTTTAAGACTCGTGCAGGATAGAAAATCAGAGATGGTGGCATTATTCAGCAGGTCAGGCTGCATCTGTAGAGGCAGAATCAGCGAACAGAAAGCCTTTCATGGAAGGCCAACAACTTGAAAAATTAGCTTTGTTTTTCTTATTACTGATGACACTTAATTTGCTGAGTACTTGCAGTGTATTCTGCTATAAATTAAAATGTTTGGCATCTGTGATATTTTGTTTTCAAACGTTTTTTATGGGAAATTATTTGGTTAGAATGGATAGGAATTTAAATACTTACTACCAGTTCACTGCATGATGTCTATGCAAGAAATTAAGACATTCCCTCCACCTATGAGAGAAACAATATTCAATCTTGGTGTTTGTGCCAATTGTTGGTTATGAAGTTAGCAGGCCACACAAATTTTGGAAGTCGTAAATTTCAGGAGGAAAGTTTGAGAGAGGTGACAGTAATTAGGATTCAAATTAGTATGCAGCAAATGAATGGAATAAATAACTGAGTTGCTTCATACCAATAACATTTCAGCAGGGAAGTGCAATAATACAGTAGCAAGAAATATTACTAGTTACTTTGGCTGTTATCCAAATGCAGCAATCAATCAACTTCTGTCAGTTAAAGATCAGGAAAAGTGTGCCTGCTGTTTTTATAGTACCTTATATATTTTAATTTGTGCTTCAAACTCAAAATTGTCAAGGAATGGCAAACTTTAAAGAGATGTTGCCTGGAAAATTGAAAATGTTTACATATTTTATCAAAGAACTTGTTTTATTATTTTTGAAAGCACTGGTGTCAATATGTATTCAAATTGCTTCAGTCAAAATGGCCTATTTTTGATATTTTCTAGGTGAATTTCAGTTTGTAGATTAAAAAAAACACTAAAGTCAACAGGAAAAAGAATATCAATCTATCGTAGCCAATGCTATTTCAAGATGTAAATTGTTACATTTTATAGAAATAAATGTTGAGCAAAATTAAACAAGTGACTTGGTTCTGGGGAAGAGAGGAGTTGTTGCTTCATGTAGGTTCTTATGAGGCTCCTGATAAAGCTGTCAGAAGAACCGACTAGATTCCTTGGTGCTTATTGAGACCTTATTCAAGTAATTAACTTTAACACTTGATTGGGTCATACAGCACAGAAACCTGCAGCACCACCGACCAAGATTAACCAACAAAGACCTGAGTTAGTCCCATCTAGTTGTTTTGGAGCCATCTATATACTAAAACTTGTTTGTTTGTTTGTTCCTGAACTACAGCCAAAATGGTAGCGCAACAATTTTAGGCCCACCTCACTCACCATCATCCCTTTGGTGCTAATAGAAGAAGTTTCATTGAAATCGGTGTTATATTTTTAAAGTTATTCACATTTTAAAGTTGATATCTATCTCCTAGGGCGGGAGGGGGCTGGAGGGAGGGAGGGAGGGAGGGGGGGAGGATAAGGGGGGTTGAGGGGGATGGAGTGGGGGGGAGGGGAGGGGGGGGAGAGAGGGGGGGGGAGGGGAGGGGGGGAGGGGAGGAGAGAGGGGGAGGAGAGAAGGGGAGGGGGAGGAGAGAGGGGGAGGGGGAGGAGAGAGGGGGAGGGAAGGGAGAGGGGGAGGGGAGGGGTGGAGGGGAAGAGAGAGGAGGAGAGAGGGGGGAGGGCGCTCTCCCGGCCGCTGATGAATAAATAGCCGATTTCAAGCTATGTTGAAAGATGGAGAAGAGTATTGCAGTGATGAATCTCTCATTATGTAACTGGATTTGTTCTTCTTCATGATAGAGATAACCTATTTTGTCACATAGATCAATATGTAGTGGACCATATCTGGAACCTAGCTCCACCAACCTTATTCAGACTCATGCAAGTTAGAATTTGATTGTTCTATCTGGGACATATGAAAATAAAACACTCTTGACTCTTGAACTTTGTGTCCAGCTTGCAGCAGAGTCAGCAAATTCCAGATTCTCATCATCTGCAGGATAAAGTATTCTTTGGGAGACATTTCACATCAATCTTGAGGGATTGTTAATGAATACATCGATCCATGAGTTAATGAATAAATGTCACAACCTGTTACCAGAGGACATTCTTGCAATTGAAGGAGTGCAGCGTAGGTTCACGGTTAGAAGGATGAGAGGGAATCTTATTGAAACATATAAGATTATTAAGGGATTGGACACGCTAAAGGCAGGAAACATGTTCCCAATGTTGGGGGAGTCCCGAACCAGGGGCCACAGTTTAAGAATAAGGGGTAGGCCATTTAGAATGGAGATGAGGAGGAACTTTTTCACTCAGAGAGTTGTGAAGCGGAGTCAGGGGATATGGGGAGAAGGCAGGAACGGGGTACTGATTGTGCATGGCTCCAAGGGCCGAATGGCCTACTCCTGCACCTATTGTCTACTGTCTACATTTGACACAAGTTAGCACCTATTTAACAAATATTGCAATGGCCAACCTTATATTTTAAAATATTTCCTTTCTGTAGCATTATGCCAATCAATAATGACAACAGCAATATGCACCTAGCAACATTATCATCGTAAAACATCCTTAGGTGCTTTATTAATCAAGATTATTTGTAAGACTTTATTCGTCTGGCCCCTATTCAGTCTCCTTTTTCTCTGGGAAGATATTGTGCTGATGAAGTAGCAAAATATATAAACAACTATTGTTTTCTACAGTTTTGGACACAGTTACGTCAATACTTTAATTCCTAAATAGTTTAGAGACAAATTCATGCCAAATTGACATTGTTTGACGATAAATGATGCTACTTCATTCTGGTTAAAAAAAGTAGATTTGCCTGGTTTGGATGCTGGAATTATGGCTTTGCCCATAAAGTTTCCAAATTGGATTTAAACTATGGAAGAAGCATTTCAGGGATTGTTTTAAAATGCCCGAAATGTAGACAATCTTTTTAAACTTTTGTTTTCAAACAAATGATTGAGTTGCAGGAATTACTGTCAACTAACAGCTCACCAGTTTACTGAATAAGTGGAAATCTGAGAGCGCAAACATTAAATTTATTGAAGCATTGACAGCATTGAACTGTTGTTTTTATTTCACGTTATGTTTTTTTCTGTCATGTTATACTACGTATTTGTGAAATTTATGAGATTACTGGTAACACAGTGGAGGATCTTAAGTTTGAGCTCCTCACTAATTCTTTTCAACTGCCTCTTTTTAACCGTATTGGGATAAATGATTTGCTTCCTACACTGCTGAGCTTGTTTATTTCAGTATAACTCCCAAGGTCCGTGGGGCAGAATACGATCTCAGTGAATGGGATCAGCCAACATATTTTAAATTCTCTTTCATTGCTCTAAATTTAGTAACATTTTCTTTATGCCTCTATTCCCCTGTTATTAAACATTATTTTAGAATTTTTCATAACGCAGAAGAAAGCCTGTTTATTGTTTAGAGCTTTGTTGGACTTCATTAAATCAAGAACTAAACATGATAAAGCTATGATTAAATGGAACAAAAAGAATCCGCTGTATTATTCCACAGTAATGGCCATAGTTATTTTTATGTCACCTTTTCTGAGCATTAAATAGCCAACTGATTATTTATAGAGTAATTGCAGTATAACCTCTTGCTCTGTGAATCTGGACACAGAGATTCTGTCCCAAACAAATCTCCCCAGCATTTACATGTTGAAGGAATCACAGGTCAGGTGGGCAAGACAGATCACAATAATGTCTGATGACAGAGTACCAAAGCATCTACTTTATGGAGAGCTGATTGAGGGCAAACAGTTATGTAGTGGACTGAAAAAGGGATTGAAAGACTCTTACACCATCGGGAACCCAAGCATTGGATTATCTTGTTAGGCGTAAAAAGCAGTGCTCACTGGTGTAGGGCAGATAATATCAAGAGGATGTCAAAAATCAAGAACCAATGTTGCTGCAGCATCCTTGCACCTCTGTCACCTGTGTGATAGGAACATTCAAGCCCAGATTAGTCTAATCAGTCCTACCGTTTACATCACAAGATCATAGACTAGATGTCATGGCCTTACTTGAAAATAAGTGACGAACACCAACAACAACAAGTTGATGTAGTAGCAAGTATCGGTTAATCATTCAATCAATTTTTGATTTTGAATACTGGAATTTTCAGAAAGTTAGCAGGATGAACCGCTCACCACACACAAAACAACTCAAAAGAAGGATGGTTTTACAAATTGCCTGAAATCTGCATTGTTTAAAGTATTGCTTGCGGGAATTGTTCTCATTTTTCAAAGCATAAAAATGACAGCCGCACATTTGTTATGGCCAAAGTATTTTCAATGGAGTGCAATCAAGGAAGTATTACAGCAGCAGGAGTGGACCAGAGCCAGGAAATTCAGGGTGGATAACTGAGCATAGCCACCCACCTGGTGCAGCACTCTGCAGAGCCACACCAGTTCTGCAAAAATATTTCTATGTAGCAGTGTTTTTGATGCTGACATCTGGATATGCCTGCCAAATTACCAGCAAGGTTTTCAGCTATCACAAATGCTGCCACAAACCCTAATTTGAAATGATGTCTCCTTCCACACTTCCACAAGGCATTTGTAAAACATTATTCTGGCATCTTGCATGTCATGTATCTGCAATAATCAAACACCACCTTTTAAGGAGCAGCCTGATTTCTCCTCTTTGCAATCACCTCAGGCAGCAGAGGCGCACGTGATTCTATCATTTCTATGACCTCAACAAAGCCAATGGCTTTCAGCAAGATGTATAAAGGCGTGAGCTTAACTCGCATGCAACCTCATTAGAATGTGAAGTTCTGCCAATTTACATCATATTGCTTGGTTTGCACAGTGGCTTTGGGAACAACAGGGGGCACATCATTAGCTTTAAATGTAGCCAAGGACATTTCAATATTTTATTTGGCTGAATTACATGTGTGTCTTAATTTTTATATCTTGCTGTTTATCGCTGTTCTGCCCAGTTATTCTATCTTCACACTGAAGCATCTCTGCAAAAATAATTGGAGGAAGGAAAATGTCATGTCTTACACAGTTGGTGATACAGCATCTGTATTCAGTAACCTCTAGGAAGGTGTCCACATTCATTACTGTTTCATTTTTACATCTTGTTTTATTTTGAATTGTGGTTTTACAATTGTATTTTATATAATTTTGTCTTCTACCAAAATTCAGTCTGTTTAAACAGCTTTGAAATATTAACTCGGTAACTAGTTATTGCTGGCAAATATTATACTTTAAAAAAAGACACATACTGGAGTAACTCAGCAGGTCAGGCAGCATATGTGGAGAACATGAATAGGTGACGTTTCGAGGTTTCGGGACCCTTCTTCAGACGGGTTACCAGCACTTTGTGTCTTTATAAACCAACATCCGCAGTTCCTTGGTTTTTTTTAGTTTAAGAGATACAGCATGGAAACAGGCCCTTCAGCCCGCCGAATCTACATTGACCATCGATCACCAGTTCACACTAGTTCTATGTCACCCCACTTTTGCATCCACTCCTTACATGCTAGTGGTAATTGACAGCGATCAATTAACCTTCAAACCCTCACTTCCTTGGAATGTGGGAGAAACTGGAGCACCCTGAGAAAACCCACGTGGTCACAGGGAGATGGTACAAATTCTCCACATTCAGGATCAAACCAGGGCCATTGGCGCTGTGAAGCAGCAACTCTACCGCTGTGTCACTGTGTTTATATAATACTTAAATATTTGCACTAGATATGCTGGACAATAAGCTGATGTTTCAGATAATTAGTCAATGCAGAAATACTGTAAACCAGCACTTTTGAGTGTCTTTCCATTTAGGAGTGCATTCACAAACATTGCTTCAAAATAGATTTAATCTAAACAATAAATCTAAGTGAAGTCTTTGAGAAAGTTACAGGAAATTTCCAGTTTATTACCTGCCCAAGCAATAATTAAAGATTTTTGAAGAAGATAATGTTTTGTTAAATATAAGTTGACATTAACCATTTTCTGTTATGTCCTGCATGACTAAATGTGGCAGACCTGGTACCATGGAAAGGAAGGCATGTCTGCAAGGATATATTTGACCTCAACCAAATTAAATTGCTTAAGTTACAAGCATTTAGCCAAAACTATGTATCATTGTTTGTATAGGGTATGCCAACTACATATTGTAACAATTGTACATTGACAGGTATGTTTATGATATTAACTGGAACAATTCCAGTTGATCATATGATCATAATTGTACTTACATGTGTGCCTGTTTTCCCTTTTTTCAGATGTCAGACAATTTAATACAAGGTTATTATGACAGATACATGCCTCGAATGAAAGAGTTGGAAGCATTTAACCTGGTAAGCTTTGGGGAATAAACTTAAAAAGCTTTGTACTCGTGAAACAAAGGAAACCTGCTCATTCCCCATAGAATTGCTGCTGCTAACAATGTTAACCTGGCCATACAGCTGAAACTATTTTTTTACTGATGGCAATATTTTATAACATGTAAAATATGACCAAATTGTCAATAATCTAAATGAAGTAAATGAAAAGCTTAATACTCAGAAACAATCTTACATGGGGTCAAATAATATTTTTTTTTATCTGTTGAGTAGTTCAGTGCAAAATAAGTATTTTCTCAACTATTGATTTAAGTTACCAATTCAAATGGAAGTCTGCACTTCGAATCAGTCCATATTTTTTAATGAAAGCTGAAGGGGCTGAAAGTCAAATAAATTTTGACAAAATCAATCTAATTCAAATTGAGACGGGGACGGGAGAAGTTGGTGTATATGCAAAAGGAGAAAATGGGATTGCCTCTTCTCTGACTCTAAACATGGGCAAATGGGACTAGCTTGGAAGGAGCATCTTAATTGGCATGGATGAGTGGGCAGAAGGGCCTGTTTCCCTGCTGTATGACTCTGAATACCTCTCTGATGGGAATTCTGTGAGACCCTCTCTCACTGCTCTCCATCTGTGATCCCTAGGTTTTGATTTAATATTGTTATGTGCACTGAGGTACAGTGAAAAACGTTGTTTTCCATGCTATCCAATCGAATCAGATATTACTCTACATAAATACAATCAAGCCAAACTCAAGTATAATAGGCAGAGCGAAGGGGAAGATATAGAGTAGAATATAATTCTCAGCATTGTCGTGCACAAGTTCCAGAGACAAAGTCCAATGTTCGCAATTAGGTAGAGGAGAATCATACTGTACTCTAGTTCATGGAAGGAACGTTCAAAAGCCTGATATCAGAGACCCTACGGCCGTCCTGCTCGTCAACCACCATCTCATCTAGACTTGCTATCACAGCCGCATGTTCTTCCTCAGCACTTTTCTCCACCACCATAGCCTGACCAACTGAGTTCCTCCAGCTGCCCACTTTCTACCCAAGTTCCCCACTTGAAACATTGTCTATCCATTGCTCTCCACAGATGATACCTGACCTGCTGAGTCCAACAGTATTTTTAAATTTTAAATTGTACATGGGTCCATAGCTAAGTAGTTTAATTTTGACCAATAATTATAAGAGGCTTTAAGATAGTGCCTGTAGAATAAAGAAAAATCATATTGGCTCTCCCCGGTGTACCAGCAATGAGAATGGGTTTTCTAAAACTGGGTGCCAAAGGTTGGGAAGTTAAAGAAGTATTTTAATCGGCAATACTGATATATATAACCATAACCAAAACAAAAACCAAGATTTAACAAGAAAATATTGTTTTACTTCAGTAGACCTTGGAGAAAATCACAACTGCTGTGACCTTTGTCACTGCCTCGCATTGTTGATGTATGAATTTCTAATGAAAGAGATTTAGGCTTGAAATGGCACATACTAGTTTATACCGAAGATAGACACAAAATGCTGGAATAACTCAGCGGGTCAGGCAACATCTTTGGAGAAAAAGCATAGGTGATGTTTTGGGTTGAAAGGTTATCTTCAAAATTTACCGAAATCCAGTCGGAGCTGGACAGAACAGCCGCATGGCTGTGTGTAAACTTGAACTTTATTCTGTTTTAATACTGGTTCTAATTTTGTTGTCTAAATAACTAGGTGTCTAAATTCTGGGTTGTCTAAATTTATACTGATTAGCTAATTAATTTATTGCATCGTATGGAAGGCGCATTCCCAATCTCGTTGTACCCCTGTACAATGACAATAAAGATACATTGTATTGTATTGTAGGTTTGGCTTGCCTCAAAAAAATTTAAGTATAATCTAGAATAATGACATAATTTAAATATGAGTTTACTTTCACATTGATTTGTTGACTTTTTTTAATAAATGCGATTTCTTTCCTTCTAAACTCATCCTTATATAGCAAAGTTACTATCTCTGGTATCAATCCATTGGATCTCACTGCATTTCCTCTGTGTCAAGTACATGCCTTTTTTGGGCTGTCTTTAAGGAAATTAAGTGCCAATGCAATAACACCTTTGAAATGTTGGTAAATCACTTCTAACGCCTCTTGCAGTATTTTGTGTCCCAATATGTCTGTGATACAGCAACCGTATTACAGGCCTGGGTGTCATCTGAAAACAGTTCTAAAATCCATATTGGTGCCTTAGAACTCTATGAATACTATTTTGGGAATACTTAAACAGTTATGCTTCAATGCCTGACTGCACAGATTGTGTTTGCAATTTTGTTGGCTGCCAGGCTAAAGTGTCCAACAAAGAGCATATTGTGTCTTTTGGTACAACATATTGTGTCCTATATATTCCAAAATTGTGTTAATTATAGCAAGGAAAAGGAAGAGGTAATTTTCTCTTATAATGTGTTGGCATATTTATGCACAGTGTACTTAATTAACTTTTACTGAGGTCTGTTTGATGCTGGAATACTTTGGAATTTCTAAATATTATATTGACATATGAATCTATGCCATATGAGTGAAAGTTGTGGATCTCATTAAAAATACATTCTATAAGTGCAATTAGGTGCAGCTGTTAAAATAGATTAATAATTAAAATGATTAAATTCATCATTCCGCTGAGGCATTGACACCTAGTTATTTAAGAACTTCTTCAACAGACATTTAGAACTGTTTCATGCATCTTTCTTTCAGCTGAAAGTAGCCTTAGCCCCCTGCATAGAAGGTTTAATACTTTTGGATCGGCTTTGTTACCTCAAGGAACAGGTAATTCTCTCTCTCACTGGGTGGTGAATATGGGTAATTGATTTGCCAAAATTATCATGCTCATAATGTAATTTTAGAAAATGCAGTACCATATTTATTTCAATTGATCTATATAACTTTGCACCCTTTAAGATGTATGGTTAACAGATGTTCTTTATATTTGATATGGTTACATTTGTTTATCCAACTTAATTTTTAAAAACTGCCACCTAAAATGCAACTTTTAGACAGAAGACAGTGTGTAATCCTTTTGAAAGATATACTTTGAAATGTCAAGGTTTAAACAGTACAAAATGGTGAAATTACAGTGCCTTAATTACAATAAATGATTTACACATGGTAAATTATGTAATTACAATATAGTTTCATCAATAAATAGCTGAGTGTAAATATAGAAACATGTACGAAGTGGAAAATAGTAAATGTTTTGTTGAAGCTTTTTTTTTAAAGAACTTATTCTAAAACTCTTTTGCAGCAAAATGTGGCATGGTCAGCATTAGTCCAGCTCTTTGATCCTCTGAAGTCCCCAAGATGTTATGCGATAATTGGTATGAAGAAGTAGTTCTGCTCCAGTGTTTTGCTATATAATTGAGATCTTTTGATCCCTTGCTTATTCACTTTTCTATTTCTGTACTATTTAAACTCATGCTTTTAACATTCGTCAGTTTATTAATTTTACTTGGCATTCTTTAAACTGTTGATTAAACATTTCCTTTCACTGGAAAACCTATGACAATTGAATAAACAGATGAAGCAAGTTTCAGTGGCAAAGTCATTACAACATGTTACATTTCTTGGCAAGACTTCCACAATCAGAGAGCAAATGTATTAAAAATGAATGATTTGGAGGGTAAAAAAAATAAAGTTTTTTTTAATTGCACAGTTGTCGGTAAAATGTTTCCTTCAATCTGTGTCAGTAAAAATGGGGCTAATTATATTTTCTTGTTGGAGATTGAATTCAGATTTACTTGCTTGCACTATTTTTTCCAGAGAATGTAGAATGATGATGGCTGAAAGCTTGTTAGAAGGATCCACTGATCTATTTAAAAGTTGGAGTAACATTATAGAACTTGCAGCTTTAGAGTGTTTGGGTTGGGACCGAGAAAAAAGCATTCCAAGGTCTGTAGCAATACAGCAGACCTAAAGAACATAATACGAAAATTACTGTTAGGAACAGGAGTAGGGCTTCAGGCCCTTCAAACCTGCTCTGTCTTTCATCAAGGTCATGGTGGAATTTCTACTTAAGACAATTTTCTTGTACTATCCACATTAGCCTTTAACATCCAGAAATCTTTTTATCTGTAATGAAAATAAGGTTAATGACTGAATTTTCACTTGCAAAGATTTACCTTTTGCATAGAATTTCTTACCTCTTTTCTAAATAGCCTCCACTTATTCAAACACCATGAAACCCCAGATTCCAGAGTCCCTAGCCCTGCATCTACCAGTTAAATCCTTTAAGAATATCGCATGTTTCAATGAAATCACCTCTTGTTTTTCAAAACATGCTGAATACTGACCTCATTAATATCTACTCATAGAGCAAAATTCCACATCGCAGAAAACAATCTGAGGAATTTTTGTTGCACTTCTCATAAACTATAATCTTTTTTAATAAGACTAAAATTGTATTCAATCCCTATATAATTGCTTTACATCCATTTTTAGCCGATAATTAACCTCATAATAAAGGTAAGCATACCGTTTGATTTGCTATGTACTTGCTGCACCTGTATGTTAGCTCTCAGTGGTTCGTGCACGAAGACTCGTTTCTCTGAAAAAAGGTATTGTTTACTTTTGCGACCAAAGAGGGTAACCTCACATTTTTCCATATTATATTTGTTCTGTCCCATTTTTGCTCACACTTTTAGTTTGTCAATATCCCTTTGAAGCCTCTTTATATCCTCCATACTCACAAGCCAACCAAGTTCTATTAGATTAGTTCCTGTGGTGTATACTGTGGAACACCTTTTCTTACCACCTCACCGGAGTAAGTTCCATCTTCACACTCTTGGGTTGTGCGGACAGCTATCAAACAAATTGACTCCTCCTCCAAGTCAGTGTCCTCTTTGTTGTCAATCACGTGTGCACCAACAGTGCATTTTGCACAAATGCATACTCTCAGTAAGTGACCTATTTTTCACAATGGAGCTACCTTTTCTGATAAAATTATTGGTGGTTACCACACCAATGGTAACATGATTGTGTCATAAAACAATTGTTTGAGGAGGGTGCTTCTGAGGAGTCAATGTTTATTGCTGAATGGAAAGGATCTCTTTTTTAGCACTTGTGCTGTGTAGACCATTTGAACAGCACCTCTAGTTGGGTTAGAATGGAACTCAACATCGATGGCAGCCTCGCCAACGGTCTGTCTGTCTTTTTGTCTGTTTTGTTATTTTTAAAAGTATGTGTTAATGTTCGCTGGTTTGTTTTGTGTGGGGGAGGGGTCAGGGGAAACTTTTTTTCAATCTCTTACCTTGCCGGAGATGCGATTATTTTCCGGATCGTATCTCCGGTCGCTCTGTGGCCCTAACATCATGGAGCTGGAGGCCTTGCATGAGACTGACTTTGAGCCCCAGTGGACTTACCATTGGAGCCTGCGATCCCTTGCCTGGGATCGACACTCCAACTGCGGCCTGCGGATTTCACCTTCGAGGAGCTCAAAGTCTCGGGTAGAGACTGATGTCAGGAAGCACCAAAGTCGCAAGAGATTCGACCAGCCCCGAGCCGGTGTCTGATCGTTTGGCGCGGGGGAGCTGAGATCCGCCCCCCCCCCGATGCGGGAGCTTGATCGTCCCGATACGGAAGGCCCCACCGCCGGTTACGGTCAAACAATTGAGGAAGGATATTCTTGCTATTGAGGGCGTGCAGAGTAGGTTTACTAGGTTAATTCATGGAATGGCGGGACTGTCATATGTTGAAAGACTGGAACGACAAGGCTTGTATACACTGGAATTTAGAAGGATGAGAGGAGATCTTATCGAAACGTATAAGATTATTAAGGGGTTGGACACGTTAGAGGCAGGAAACATGTTCCCAATGTTGGGGGAGTCCAGAACAAGGGGCCACAGTTTAAGAATAAGGGGTAGGCCATTTAGAACTGAGATGAGGAAAAACTTTTTCAGTCAGAGAGTTGTGAATCTGTGGAATTCTCTGCCTCAGAAGGCAGTGGAGGCCATTTCTCTGAATGCATTCAAGAGAGAGCTAGATAGAGCTCTTAAGGATAGTGGAGTCAGGGGGTATGGGGAGGAGGCAGGAACGGGGTACTGATTGAGAATGATCAGCCATGATCACATTGAATGGCGGTGCTGGCTCGAAGGCCCAAATGGCCTCCTCCTGCACCTATTGTCTACGGGAGCCAAGATCGTCCCGTCAACAGAAGGTTCGAGGCCCCCAACCGCGGGAGAACAAAGAAGGGAAGTGATTGATTTTTTTTTTGCCTTCCATCACAGTGAGGAATGTGAAGGAGTCACTGTGGTGGATGTTTATGTTAAAATGTATTTTATGTGGCTTGTTGCTTTTTTATTGGTATGACTATGGCAAATCAAATTCCTCGTATGTTGCAAAACATACTTGGCTAATAAAGTATGATTATGATTATTTATGATTATGATGGTGTGTTAATTCCATGATATGTTTAGAAGCAAGTTCCAAAGCCATGTGCCATATCCAAGCCTGACACAAAAGTTGCATTCTATTGTCCATATTCAGGGACTCTACGACTAACCTAGATGAATATGCCATTGCTGCTGCAGACTTCAGTCCGTGTGTGGAGGACTGTGTACCAAAGAAGATGATTCGTGTATTCCCCAACAGGCAACCATGAACGGACCACTCCCAGATGAAGTCCAAGTCTACAGCATTCAAGTCAAATGATCCAGAGCAGTACACGAATCCTATCCACGACCTTTGGAGAAATCTATCTAAGATCTTTAAGCACGCCAAAGGAGAATTCTGACCAAGCTGAGCTCCCAAGCAAGATAACATGGACACCTGTAGATGAAGGCAAGGGTTCCATACTGTAAATGGCTACAAAGTGAAGGGGGACAGAATCATTGGTTACATTGGGTCTCTCCTCAATGTTCAATGCATTTAATGCCTGTTTAGAAATGATGGTCAGTGGAGGAATTTCACCCACCCTATCAGTATCGGATGCACCTGTACTGACGGTTAGCGTAGCAGACGTAAGATCAGTCTTCCTGAGAGTGAGTATGTGGAAAATATGGCCTGGATGGAGTCCCCAGAGCAGTGCGGACCAACCAACAGGTATTCACACACCACAGTCAGTGAAGACAACACCACCTCCTCAACACCAGTGCACCATAAGGATGTGTTCTCAGTCCCCAACTATACTCCCTACACACTCATGACTGTGTGGCCAATTTCGGCTCTAACTCCATCTACAAATGTCACCACTGGTGGGCTGGCTGACGAACAATAATGAGATAGAGTACAGGAAGGAGATAGAGAACTTAGTAACATGGTGCCACAACTACAACCTCATCCTCAATATCAGCAAGGAGCTAGTTATTAACTTCAGGAAGCATGGTGGACTACTTGCCCGAATCAACATCAATGGTGCCAAAGTGAAAATGCTTGAGAGCTTAGGCACTTCTTTGACACTAATATTACCAATGATTTATTTTTGACCAACCACTTTGAAGTGACAACCAAGAAGGTACATCAATGTCTTTACTTCATTAGGTGAATGAGGCCATTCGCCATGTCTCCAAAGATTCTTACAAATTTCTACACCTGCACCATAGACAGCATACTTTCAGATTGTATCACAACTTTGTTTGGGAACAACTCTGCCCAAGACCACAAGAAATCGCAGAGGGTTGTGGATGTAGCCCAGGCCATCACACAGACCAGACACCCCACAATTGACTCAATCTTCACGATGCTTAGGAAAAACAGTCAACATAATCAAAATATTGCTGATATTTCAAACATTACAAAAAAGGTACAAGATGTTTTCAGTATCTGATGCCTGTCATAGAGTCATAGCGTGACACAGCGTAGAAATAGGCACAACTTGCTCACACCAGTCAACATGTTCCAGCTACACTAATCCCACCTGCCCACACCTAGCCCATATCTCTTCAAACCTCTCCTATCCACATACCTGTCTAACTGCTTCTTAAATGTTGGGATAGTCCCTGCCTCAATTACCTTTTCTGGCACCTTGTTCCATACTACAACCATCCTTTGTGTGAAAAAGTTACCTCTCGGATTCCTATTAAATCTTTTCCCCTTCACCTTAAACCTATGTCCTCTGGTCCTCGATTCACCTACTCTGGGCAAGAGACTCTGTGCATCAACCCGATCTATTCCTGTCATGATTTTATACACCTCTATAACATCACCCCTCATCCTCCTGCATTCCAAGCAGTAGAATCCCAGCCTACTCAACCTCTCCATAAAGCTCAGAACCTCTAGTCCAGGCAACATCCTCGTAAATCTTTTCTATACCCTTTCCAGTTTGACAACATCTTTTCTATAATATGGTGCCCAGAACTGAACACAATACTCTGAATGTGGCCTCAACAAAGTCTTATAACTGCAACATGACCTCCCAACTTCTCTCCTCAATACTCTGACTGATGAAGGCCAATGTGCTAAAAGCCTTTTTGACCACCTTATCTACCTGCGACTCCACCTTCAAGGAACCATGCACCTGCACTCCTAGATCCCTCTATTCTATAACACTCCCCATATTCCTACCATTCACTGTGTAGGTCCTGCCCATGTTAAACTTCCCAAAATGCAACACCTCACATTTCTCTGTATTAAATTCCATCAACTATTCCTCAGCCCACCTGGCCAATTGATCCAGATCCTGCTGCAATTTCTCTCAACCATCTTCACTATCTGTAAAACCACCCACTTTTGGAATAGCGTGAGAAGTGGATGCTTACTGGGGTGTGGTGGGTGCACAGAAAAAATAGGGGGAAGGTGAAATATTAGTTAAAAATTGAGAATTCAATGTTCATACTGCTAGGCTGTAAGCTACTCTAGTGGAACATGAGTTGCTGTTCCTCCAGTTTGTGTATGGACGCACTCTGGCAGTGGAGGAGGCCCAGGACAGAAAGGTTGGTATGGGAATGGGAGTTAAAATGTTCAGCAACCAGAAGATCCGCAGCGAAGGACCGCAAGAGTTCAGTGAAATGGTTATCTAGTCAACGCTCGGTCTTGGTGATATAAAGGAAACTATATCAGGAGCACTGAATGTAGTTGACTGGATTTTTATAGGTGCATGTGAACCTCTGTCTCACTTATAAGGGCTGCTGGGGTCCCTGGATGGAGGTGATGGAAAAGGTGTTGCATCTCCTGTGTTTTCAGTGGATAGTACCTATGAAGGGGCCGGTTTGGTGGGAAGGAATGAGTTAACCAAAGAGTTGCGAAGGAATTGGTCTCTGCGGAAAGAGATAGGAATGGGAAGATGTGACTGGTCGTGGGATCATGTTGAAGGTGGCGGAAATGTCAAAGAATTATGTGTTGGATGTGCAGGTTGGTGGAGATGAAAGATGACCATGGAAACCTTTCCACCTCAGGGAGGGGAAGGAAGATCAGACCCAGGAGACACCGAGTAGACATGGATGAGGAATGTATCCACAGCAGCAGGGATGAAACCACATTTACTGAATGAAGCAGACATCTTGGATGTTCCAAAGTGGAAGCCTTGAAAGCAGATGTAACGGAGACGGAGTAATTGAAAGTAAGTATGGTGCCTTTGCAAGAGGCTGGGTTGGAGGAGGTGCAGTCAAACTAACTGGGAGTCAATGGATTTATAATTGACGTTGGTTAGTAGTCTGTTCCCATAATGGAGATGGAGAGACCGAGAATGGGGGAAAAGGTGTCAATGATAGTCCAAGTGAATTTGAGGGCAGGGTGGAAATTAGTTCCAAGGTTGATGAAATCACCGTGTTTTGCATGGGTGCAGGAGACAGCCCCGATGCATTCACCGATGTAGCGGAGAAAGAGTTGTGGAATGATACTGGGACAAGGACTGTTCAACGTAACTAACAAAAAGTCGGGCTCATGAGAGTGCCCATGACTACACTTTTGACTAGAAGTGCCTTCAACACGGTCTGCCTTCAACACGGTCATCCCCACCAAGCTCATCACCAAACTCCACCAGCTAGGCCTCAGCTCGTCATTATGCGACTGGATCCTGGACTTCCTGCTGGAGCGACCGCAGGCAGTGAGAATGGGCCCGCACCTGTCCTCTACTATCACCCTGAGTACCGGCACACCACATGGATGTGTTCTGAGCCCCATGCTCTACTCCCTCTTCACACACAACTGTGTTCCTGCATTCGACCCCATCACCATTGTCAAGTTTGCAGACGACACAACAGTGATCAGGCTGATCACCAACGGTGATGAAACAAAATACAGAGCGGAGGTGCAGAACCTGGCGGACTGGTGCTCTGATAACAACCTGTCCCTAAATACCACCAAGACCAAGGAGCTGATCATCAACTTCCGTGGGTCACATAACGGGGAATACGCCCCGATCTTTATCAACGGGGACAGTGGGGACAGTGTGGACAGAGTGTCCAGCTTCAGGTTTCTGGGCACTCACATTTCGGAGGACCTAACATGGTCCAATAACACTGCTTCGCTGGTCAAGAAGGCGCAGCAACGACTGTCCTACCTAAGAACACTGAAGAAGTCTGGTCTACCCCAACAGCTGCTGACGACATTCGAGGAAAGTTCTTCAGCGGGTAGTCCATAGAGCTCAGAGAACCATCGGAACACAGCTACCAGCCTTGGAGGGCATCTACAACACACGATGCCTCTGAAAAGCCACCAGCATCCACAAAGTCTCTTCACACCCCTGCAACAGTCTGTTCAAACTCCTTCCATCGGGCAGACGATACAAGGCCTTCTATGCCCGCACCTCCAGACTCAGGAACAGCTTCATCCCCAGGGCCATAGCTGTTATGAACCGGTCCTGCTGAGCTGGATGGTCACATCGCACAGTGATCCGGCACAGATCTACTTGCACTTTATTCTGTCTTAAAACTGTTACAATTTGTTTTGTTGGGTTGTTTAAATTAATACTGACTAACTAATTAAATTATTGCATCGTATGGGAGGCGCATTCCCAATCTCGTTGTACCTCTGTACAATGACAATAAAGATATATTGTATTGTATTGTATTGTGAGATGAATCAAAAGAGAAGCTGTTGAGAGGGAGTCCAAGTTCTACCAGGCTGTGTAGAGTTTTAATAGAAGGAAACTGGATGGATTTCTGTCGCATTCTGTCTGATTGGATCACAGCCATCTTTGTTCTTATTTAGCCCCCCCCCCCCCCCCCCACCCACTGGTAAACTGGTAATCAAGTAGGAGAGCAACAAAATGCAGACAAACAAAAAGATTGGACGTCAATGTACAACATTCAGGCCCCTCTTTGGGCAAATTTAAAATTGGTTTCCTACTTAAGGTATGGGGTCTGGATGACTCTTTCAAATGATGCAGACCAGGTCTCCTCTGGTACATGAGCAGCATGAAGTCATTAACTGCTTGGGTATTTGTTGTAAACCTGAGAAACATTCTGTACATTATTGATGATCAAGGTTTCTGTATTTTTATTGATTCATTGTAGCACAAGAAGCAGCCTCACCAAACAGCTGTGTCATATCCAATTTTTAAACTGCAATTCTGTTAATTTTTTGTTTTGAAATGCAATGTGACAGGGTCGAACAAACGTTTTATCACATTGTGGTGCTAGGTCATTTTTGCAATGGAGCAAAGCATTTCGAAACATGCCCTCAGTTTGATAATGGTAAGCTGCACATTGTCTGAATTGACAAGTGGATTACAACATGCAGATGGCACTCTATATCATGTGGTTAGTCCTACTAACCACTTCCCCTCCTACAGAATCATAGAATGCTCAAAAGGTCAGTGGTGATAAGTTTTAACAGTTTGAAAATGCCTTTTCACCCCCCCCCCCCCACTCCCCTAAACATTTCTTATTTTTCAATGATTATCCATTTATTTGTTAAAACTCAAATCCTCAGGTTGTTTCTATGTGTACTTTCAATGACAATTTAAAACTTCTAAATTACTATTTATCAATTCACCAACCAGG
>NW_027601298.1:83031-90031 GCF_053455715.1 Rhinoraja longicauda
CACTCCACCAGCACTACCCACAGTATACCACTGCATCAGTAATAAAATATAGTCTGTTACTCCATCTGTACTACCCTACACTGTGCCACTCCATCAGTGCCTCCCCATAGAGCATCGCACCATCAGGAATATCACTCGGGTTATCATTGCATCAGTACGTGTGTCACTCCAGCAGAACAATCCATTATCACTCCATCAGTACTACCATGCAGCGTGTGACTCCATCAGTATTCCCCACAGTATGTCACTCCATCAACCCTATCTCACTGTGTCACTCCATCAGTCACTCCATCAGTCACTCCACAGTTTCACTCTATTAGTATTTCCCCACAATGTCTCACGCCATTAGTACTACCCGATGTTTATCATTCAATCAAGACTATCCCAGTGGGTCACTCCATAAGTGCTGCCACAAATTGTGTCATTCCATCAGTGTTACCAAACAGTGTGTCACTGCATTAGTACTACACCACAGTTTGTCATCACAATTGTACTACCGCTCAGTGTGTCACTCCGTCGGTGAAACCACAGAGTCTCACTGCATCAATACAACTCCAAATTGTTACACTACATCGGTACTGCCCCACATCATGTCGCTCCAGTGCAACCCTAGAACGTGTCACTCCATCAGTACTCCCCGCAGTTTTTTCTTCCATCAGTACTCCCCAAAGCGTTTCACACCATCAGGACTACCTCAAATCTGCCATTCCATTCGCATTACCCCACAGTGTGCTAACCCAACGCTGCGACTCCATAGCGTGTAATTCCATCACTATTTCACTACAGTTTTTCATCGCAACAGTACTACCGCAGAGCGTGTCAGTCCATCAGTATTACTGCGTCACTCCAACAGAATGTGCTATTATATCCGTGCTACCCCACAGTGTGTCATTCCATCAATACACCTCCACAGTACGTCATTACACCAGTACTACTCCACAGTGTTACACTCCATCAGTACAAAACTGGAGCGTGTTACTCCATCAGTACTACCCTACAATATGTTATTCCATCAGTACTACACCACAGTGATGCACTCCATCAGTAATGCCTTAAGCTTGTTATTCCATTATGTACAACCACACGGACTCATTCAATTAGTATTACCCAACAGTGTAACCCTCCATCTGTATTGCCCCACCATCAGTTCTACTTCAGTGTAGAAGTCACAATGTGCAACCAGACAGTACCACCGAACATTGTGTCAATACTTCAGTACTCGTCCACTTTGCGCCATTCTGTCCATACCACCCCCAGTGTGTCATTCAATCAGCACTACACCGAAGTATGTCACTCCATCAGTACAACCGCGCAGTGTGTCACTCCATCAGCACTGCTCCACAGCGTGTCACTCCATCAGTTTTACCCCAAGGGGTGGGGTGATGGAGTGACAAACTGCGTTGTAGTACTGATGCAATGACATGAGTGTTTACCACAATTTGTCACTCCGTCAGTACTACTCCAGTGTGGAACTATATCAGTACGACCCCAGGGTGTCAGTCCATCAATTCTACGCCACATTGTGCCAGTTCCTCAGTACTACCTCACAATGTATCACTGCATTAGTCTACCCCACATTGTTTCATCCATCAATTCTTCCCCACAGTATGTCATGACAACGAAACTACCTCACAATTTGTCACTAAATCAGTATTATTCCACTGTGTGTCACTTCGTCAGTACTACTTCACAGTTTGTCATAACAACATTACTACTCATTGTGTCACTCGATCAGTATTACCCGCAGTGTGTTACTACATCAGTAGAGGCGCATGGTGTATCACTCCATCAGAACTACTGCAAAGTGTGTCACTTCATCAGTACTACTGCAGTGTGTCACTCCATCTGTACCAACCCACAGTGTGTTAATCCACACGAACTGCATCAACTGGTGTCACTCCATCAGTACTACAGTGTAGTGCTGAAGTGTTCAAAGTAGGAGGCCCTGTCATGATGCAGAAGCTGACTGAACTCTTCCAGTCCATGTGGAATGAAGGTCCCACAACAGCTGAAAGATGCCAGCATAGTCCACATCTACAAGAGGAAAGGCAACCGCCATTCTTGCGACAATCATCGAGGCATCTCCCTCCTGTCCATAGCAGGGAAGATCTTCGCTCGCATCCTGCTCAACCGTCTCATTCATCACCTTGAGCTGGTTCTCCTTCCAGAAAGCCAGTGTGGTTTCCGTGCTGGACCTGGAACTGTCGACATGATATTTGCTGCACGACAACTCCAGGAAAAATGCCAAGAGCAGCACAGCGACCTGTTCGTGAACTTCGTCGATCTGACAAACGCCTTCGACACTGTCAGCAGAGATGGCTTGTGGATAATGCAGAAGTTTGGCTGTCCCAGCAAGTTCATCACGATTGTGCGGCAGTTCCATGATGGCATGATGGCGAAAGTGCTAGATGATGGAGACGAGTCTGAAGCCTTTCCAGTGACAAACGGCGTGAAGCAAGGTTGTGTTCTTGCCCCTATACTCTTCAGCATGGTCTTCTCTGCCATGCTGACCGATGCCTTCCGTGACTGCCAGGATGGAATACACATCAGGTACAGGAACTGACAGACGGCTGGTCAACCTCAAGCGCCTGCAAGCTGTTACAAAGGTGAAGGAGACCATCATCAGAGATTTCTTGTTTGCTGATGACTGCGCCTTCAACGCCAGCACAGAGCAGAAGCTGCATCATGAAATGGACTGCTTCTCACAGGCCTGTGACAACTTTGGTCTCTCTATTAGCACCAAAAAGTCTGAAGTTATGTACCAGCCCGCGCCTGGAAAGCCCTACCAGGAACCACACATCACGGCGAAGGGGCAGAACCTACAGGCAGTCGACAGCTTTATGTATCTGGGCAGTACACTCTCGCGAGTGGTGAACATTGACGCTGAGGTCAACAACAGAATGGCCAAGGCCAGCGCTGCCTTTGGGCGACTCCGTGGGAGTGTTTGTGAGCGGAGAGGACTCAGCCTTACCAGCAAGCTGAAGGTCTACCGTGCATGGGTACTCACCACTCTTCTCTATGCCAGTGAGACCTGGACTGTCTACAGCAGACATGCCAAACAGCTCAACCACTTTCACTTGAGCTGCCTACGCAGACTCCTTCACATCAGGTGGCAGGACACAATTCCCGACACAGAGGTCTTGGAACGGGCCGGAATCCCCAGCGTCCACAACCTCCTACGGAAAGCCCAAGTTAGATGGGCAGGCCATGTCGTCAGAACGCCCGAGAGTCGACTGCCAAAACAACTTCTGTATGGGGAACTGTGTCAGGGCAAGCGCTCAGTAGGACGACAGAAGAAACGGTTTAAGGACTGCCTCAAAGTGTCCCTCAAAGACTTGGACATCAACCTCAGCACTTGGGAGTCCCTTGCTCTGGACCGTCCAACCTGGCGTTGCAAGCTCACCACAGGAGCCCGTGCAGCAGAGAACAGACGCACTGCAGAGACCCAGAGGAAACGCACCGCGCGCAAGGCCCGGGCTACCTCCACTCCCACTGCAGCACCCATCCACTTGTGTCCTACGTGTACGCGTGCCTTCCGGGCCCGGATTGGCCTCACCAGTCACTTCAGGACCCACAGTCGCCAATCCTCCAACTGAAAGTGAAGTCATGGTCAACTTCCAACCCGAAGGACGAACAACAACAACAACACAGCGCATTGTGTTACTCCATCAGTACTACCCCCACATTGTGTAATCCATCAGTACTACCCCCACATTGTGTCACTCCATCAGTACACTGCGCAGTGTGTAACTCCATCTTTACTACTGCGCAGCGTGTCACTTCATCAATACAACTTCAAAGTGTGCCACCCCATCTGTACCAACCCAGTGTGATAATCCACCATTACTACCATACATTATGTCACTCCATCAGTACACTGCACAGTGTGTCACTCCATCAGTAATGCCCCACCGCGTGTCACGTCGTCACTAAAACCCACAGTATGCCATTACATCATTACAAACACACATGTTCACAGCCTCAAACACAGTCAAACACGCACACACACATACCCGCGCACGAAGACACACACAATCTCTCAAATGCAATCACAATCAAATATACTCTCACACGTACACATGCATTCACACTAACAGATATTCACACGCACTAGCACTAAGAGACACGCACTTATCACACACTTACACACGAACACATTCTCTGCCAACAACATCATATACTCTCCCACACACTCACGCACACACACACACACACACACACGCACACGCACACACACTATCAAAGAATTACATGCTCAAACACTCTGACAAACTCACATCCCACATATTCTCACAAACAGCCACACACACGCACAGACGCAAACACGGTCCTTCACAAACCCACATGCACTCTCCCACTCAGAGACACAGATACATTCAATCACACTTGCATCCACACTTACTAATGCTCACACACTCACACGCACACACGCACACTCACGCACTCGCACAGACAGACACACACACACACACACACAAATATAGGCACTCTTACATACTCTACCCGCATGCACACGCGCACATTTTGGGATTGAGTTTATCCTTGAATGGTCGCGTCGATCAGCGCAGCGCAGTGTGGCCGGGAGTGTCCCGGTGAGTGGGGCCAAGCCCTTCAGTCGGCCCGGTCGGCCCGGCTCGCCCACCGCGGATGGCGATGAGAACCGCGCCTCGGGAGCGAGGTGGGAGCCGCGAGGAACCGCAGAGAGCGAGGTGGACCGTTGGAGAACGAGGAAGGCCGCCGAGAACGAAGGGGCGACCCGCGGTGCGGCGGCAGGCAGGAGATACAACTACCCGGGCAACGTTTGTAACTTTGTCGGCGTCAGAATGTGGCGACACTTGTGTACCGCCGAGGTGAAGTCTTCTACATGATGTTACCGGGTTGTCTGCAAAACTAAGCATTTCACTCTACCTGGGTACGTGAAAATAAGGTATCACTGAATCATTGAAATTCCTGCAACCGCATACACTAACACATACGCACACACACCGACTCATGTGCACAATCTCACACATTCACACTCGCATACACGTGCTAGCACACTCTTGCACGGACTCGCACACTCACACTATCACACACAATCAATATCCAATGCGAGTCAGGCTACACCTCTGGAGAAATCTAGTTGAGAATGTCAGTTTAGTGCAGTTTATTGTTACGTGTACCGAGGTACCGTGAAAAGACTTTGTTGCGTGCTACCCAGTCAGTGGAAACAAAATACTTCATTACAACCGAGCCATTTACAGAGTATAGATACATGATAAGGGGATAACGTTCAGTGCAAGGTAAAGCCTGCAAAATCCGATCGAGGATAGTCCGAGGACCAACAAAGATGTAGATAGTAGTTCAGCACTGCTTTCTGGTTGTAGTGGGATGATTCCGTTGCCTGATAACAGCTGGGAAGACACTGTCCCTGAAGCTGGAGGTGTGCATTTTCACACTTCTGTACATTTTGCCTGATGGGACAGAGGAGAAGCAGGAGTGGTAAGGGTGCGACTCGTCCTTGATTATGCTGCTGGCCTTGCCGAGGCAGCGTGGTTTATAAATTGAGTCAATATAAGGGAGTTTGGTTTGTGTGATGGTCTGGACAATTCACTACAATTTCTTGCGTTCTTGTATGGAGCTGTTCCCAAACCAAGCTGTGATGCATCTTGATAAAATACTTTCTATGGTGCATCTGTAGAAGTTGGTGAGAGTTGTAGAGGGCACGCCGAACTAGCTAAGCCTGCCAAGGACATGGATGGGTGAATTTCGGTTCGAGACCCTTCTTCAGACTGATTGTGGTGGGAAGCTGGAGAAGGCTGGAACAGCAGGACAAAGCGAGTTGAATGATGAGTGGGTGAATACCGTTTTAATAGTTAGGTGGTTGAGACCAGAGGTTAAAAGATAAAAGTTGCGAGATAAGGATTGAGCAGGTTGGAATTATAAAGAGAGAGGAGGGAATATCGGTTGAAGATGGAGGTGGAGGGGATTAACAAGTGCGAGTCCGCGTGAAGGAAGAGATAGAGCGAGGGAAAAGCGTGAAGTTGCACGTTAGTTACCTGGCATTTGCTAATGTTCATACCATTAGGTTGCAAGGTTCCCAAGCGGACTATGAAGCGGCGTTCTTTCTGTTTTAATGTAACCTCTCTGGCGCTGGTGGAGGCCCAGGACAGAAAGGTCAGTGTGCGAGGGTGAGTTACAATGGCTTGCAACGGGGAGATACGGCAAGCCTTAGCACAACGAGGGTGAGTGTTCGACACAACGGTCGCCGAGTCTCCATTTCACCACGCCGATGTAAAGGAGGCCATACCTGGAACACCACATGCAGTAGATGAGATTAGAGGAGGTGCAGGTGAACATCTGTCTCACCTGGAAGGGCTTCTCGAGCGTGAGGGAGGGGGTTTAGGGACAGCTGTTACATCCCATGGTGGCTAACCGTTTCAACTGCACTTGCCAAGAAAGGCTTTGGAAAGAGAAGTGATGGTAAGTGATGGAGAGGTGGGGAAATGGATAGAGAAATAGGTCGTACAAAGATAAAAGGGAGAGATAGGGGAGAAGACGAATGAAGAGGTGGAGGGAGAGTGAACGATCAAAGGGAGAGTGGGAGAATGAGGAGAGAGGGGAGTTCAGAGCGAGCGGGTTGGCAAAAGGGGGAGAGGGAAGCATTAGAGAGATACAGGGAGAAGGAGGGAGAGATGCAGTAAGAGTGGGAGGGGAGAGAGGTTGGCAGAGAGCGGTCGGCACAGAGAGGGAGAATAGAGAGTGTAGGGGAGAGAGTAACAGTTCAGAGAGAGAATAGCAGTAAAGATGGAGAGAGAGAGAGAGAAAGAGAGGAGGGAGAGATGATGCATCATTCGCCGTTTGTTCTACTTTTAAGACAATTCTGAGGCGGCAATGGTTCTGTTCACTGAGTGTCGTGAGTCTTTGGGTCGTTCCTCCTCAGAGGTGATGAAGGTAGAGAATGTTGTTGTCCCAAGGCAAAGCCAGATCCATTCCAGGCAAGCAAGGACTAAATGCTTAC
>NW_027601298.1:90531-118451 GCF_053455715.1 Rhinoraja longicauda
CCGTGCTATATGTTACAAGCGTGTGGAGATCTCAGGATAGTTTATCGAAATCTCGCAAATAGGCTGCAGTGAATGGATCTGCAAAACGCACATTTTTATATTTTACAACCAGATGCAGAAACGTACCAGGATATCAACGGCACTTTCAGCAATTAATTCATCCAAATGAAACTGCTTCCTGCAGCTTTGCTAAGATGTTGATGTCTTCAGGTGAAGCTGCTACTGCGGTTGCATTGGGCTTGAGTTAAGGGAGAGAGCTCCAATGACAATGAAAGACGTGACAACCCAGAGACCCTGAAAAATGCATTTTCCATATAACGTCCAATTCGTGGTTTAGTTGTGATTTATTGACTTCTGTCGTTTGAATATAGCACGTCCCTGCTCAACATTTATATTCTCTTCCGCACCATGGAGATAAAGAATGTAGATACAAGGAACAGGAGATGTTGGTTTACATTGAACACACAGCAGGTCACAACAGATTCATGGAATCTACAAACCGAATTAACCATTCCACACTTTATGACTGTAGGTCCGTGACTATTGACTTACACAGCGTGGAACAATTGCTGTCTGTCATCTATATCAACGAATTGATTCAGATGGTGCAAGGAATGATTAATAACCTTTACAAATACAATTTAAGGCAGGTGGGATGGTAGATTGCCAAGATGCATATTAAGAATGAGGTTGGGATTTTGATCAGCTGGGGAAGTGGGCGGTGGAATAGCGTGCGGCATTTAGGTTGGATATCTGTGAAGTTTGGGCACGATATCTTTCATTTGTTACGGTATTAAGTGCAGATGTTGGGGAGTTATATCACAGTTTACAAGGCGTTGGTGAGGGAGGCAACGCTTGTTTGCAGTTCCCTTGACGTCCACTTGATGTCGCCATTACTCTACATGATTACAATCGAGCCGCCCAGATAGATAGAGACTGAGGGAGAGATGGAGTGAGAGTGAGAGGGGAGGGAGGGGTAAGGGGTGAAAGGTTCACAGAGAGAGAGAGAATAGGGAGGATAGGAGAGAGAGTCACAGCTCAAAGAGAGGACAGCAGTAAGGATGGAGGGAGAGAGAAAGGGAGGAGGGAAATGTGCTGCAAGAAACACCATTTGCTATTTCTCAGCTCTCTTTCCAATTTGAAAAAGTTCCTGCATTAATTCCTGCTCGCCATTTTCACTGACTGTGATAACACAGGGGAGAGAGAAAAAGGGGAAAGAGGAGAGGGGAGGAGAGAGAGGTGGGTGAGGGAAAGATTGAGAGAGGGGGGAGAGAGAGAGAAAGGGGGGAAAAAGAGAGAGAAAGGGTGGAGAGGGAGAGTGACAGGGGAGAAAGAGCTCCCCCTAATACCACCCCTAATATTTGAGGGGGGTATCAAATATTAGTTAAGTTTAATTTATAATTTTTAATATTTTCTTATAAAGTGGAGGGGGAGAGAAAGAGGAAGAGAGGGAGGAGGGGAGAGGGGAGGGAGAGAGAGGGGATAACAAATATTAGCTTAATATATTGTTAATTTTGTTACAGTGGATGGGGGGTCAGGGTATCAAATATTAATATCGTTTATTATTATAATTTATGAAAATTAAGTAGAGAGAGAGAGAGAGGGAGGGAGAAGAGAGAGAGGGGTGAGAGAGATAGGAGGATAGGAGGAAGAGAGAGAGAGAGGAAAGAGAAAGAGAGAGAGAGAGAGAGAGAGAGAGAGAGAGAGAGGAGAGGAGAGAGAGAGAGAGAGAGAGAGAGAGAGTGAGAGAGAGAGAGAGAGAGGAGAGAGAGAGAGAGAGAGATGAGGAGAGAGAGAGAGAGAGAGGAGAGAGAGAGAGAGAGAGAGAGAGAGAGAGGAGAGGGGGAGACCCACCCACCCTACCCCTGAACCGGTCCCCCAGTGTGGAGGGGGGGGGGTGAGCATGAGGGGGTAGAAACTGAAATAAACACTTCAATGATCAGGGACTGTCATTAAAAATGATCAATATATATGACAGGCAATGGTGTTATTTTTCCTGCTTAATCTGCATCTTTGAGCAAGGGGGCGATTGGGTGAATGTGAGGGGCTGGGGGTCCCGGAGCGGGGCCGGCGATGGGATCATCCGCCCGGGACTGACAGCTGGAAGATGCGGCGGTGAATGTGAGGAGCCGGAGCCCGGAGCGGAGAGACTGCGGCCGCCCTCTGGGATGCGCTTAGGGCGCGGGTTTATTAATGAGCGCAGCGCTGAGGTGAGCGGATATTTCACCGCGCTCTTCACCTGCTCCCTGAACTTGGACTGGGTCGCCGCGTAAATAAATGTGTTGGTGCAGCAGCTGAGATTCTCTCAGCAAAAACCCGACGTAGTTAAAGATATATTGGGAATCACTTCGGATCAGTTCCAGTCCCTGTGATCTGATAATAGACGAAGTTTACAATGTTGGTCATCCACAGGAGGATGAAGCTGCCGGAGATGGTGAAGAGTAAAACCACAGACCTCCTCCTGCTCTCCATCTCCGGGTCACTGCGCTTCTCCCCCTTGCTCTGACCCCTCAGCCCCTGACGGACCCGACTGGCCACTAAAATGTGCCGGACTGTCAGAGCGTTGAGCAGCAGGATCACAGCGAAAGGAGGAGGAGCGGAGTTAAAACCGTGTCGATCCAGTCAAATGCCACCCACCCGGGGTCAGTGTAAGCACTGTCCACCAGGACACAGCCCCACGGGGACATTGTCGAGTGATCAACCAGGGTTCCCGTGTGAAGTAGCGGGAACGTTTTTCAGACACAAGCAGAACGCCGGCTGTTGCGAGAACCCGCAGCCGCCGTTTTCCCGGTGCAATATTTAGTTTTCAGCTTCTGGCAACAAATGGCGACAAAGCGATCAAAGGTGAAAGTGACGGTGAACCAGACAGAACAGTCTGTAGCTGAATACCTCAGTGCATCGTTAACACTGCACACAGGGGTGATGGTCAGGAAACTCCAATAAAAGTAATGGGATCGGATCTGATACAAAATGACCTCGGTGATCAGGGTGAGTAGATCGGCCGCTGCCATGGCCACCAGGTAGCGAGTGGTGCAGGTGGAGAGGCCGCACTTTCCCCGGGACAGGATCACAATCGCCACTAAATTCACTGCGGAAAGAGAAGGGGAGCGGACACTGGGCATTACTGAACACGGTCTCCGGGGCTGAACACCGGCTCCACTTTCAGCTGGAGATCAGGAGTGTTGGAGTCGGTGCGCGGCTGCAGGTTTAACAATGTCAGACCCGGCTCCGACTGTGCCCGACCTGCCTGCTTCAGGGGAGAGGAGATAAGGCGACGGGCGGGGTAAAGGGAGGGGAGGGAACGAGCAGCCGCCCGCTACAATAGGCGGAATGGTCCTGTCTACAGTTAACCCCGCTCACAGTCTCTGATGGGGCCGGTTTCACAGACTTAACTGTGACCGGCCGCGTTTAACCAGGGCTCTGGGAACTCGGCATCTGATGGGGACGAGGAGGGTTCCAGAGGGAAGGCAGGGATAACTTAGGATCCGGCAGCAGAGTGGCTCCGTTAATGGATTCATTCCTCAGTTCGGTAACAACACACGCCGGTAGATCCGCGGCCACTGGTTCAGGAGATCGATCCAATTATTGACCAACAGGTGGAGGAATCCGACTGTGACAGACTCCACAGCGAGACGTGTCCACAGGAGCGGGTGTTCACTCTGATCAATAACTCAGACACAGTGAACTTCACAATGTAAACCCCTTCCCAGTCACACCGTCCCGGAGAGCTGCCTGTCCCGAGCACTGGGACAACTCTGGGCAAGGTCGCACTGAAGGCAAGAACAACATTCTAGTGGGTCCCGGCAGTGGGAGAAAGAGAGGGTTAGTTTCGGCTGCCTGAAAGTAAGAAAAATCACAGCGTTAATTCAAAGATATTTCACTGAGTGGATTGATATAATCTACACATTCTTACACAACGATCATCAGTTGGGAATATTGTAACACGATCAGAATCAGGTCAACACTGGTTAACGGACGGAGTTATAAATCTTGAATTGTTCTGTTCACTTACCAGGGACTCCAACGGCAGCAATGATCACGTAGAAGATTTTCTCCACGTCGAAATATTCCGAAAGCTTTTCCCCCATTTTCTCTGCTCATCGACGTGTCCCCGTGAGCTACCGGTAATCTCTCGGAATGAAATGCCGGGGCAGAACATTCCCGGAGATTTTATACCATTTTCCGTCTCCACCGGGACAACGAAGTTTGATCAGAGTTAAAAAATAGAGATTTTGAAATTATTCGCAAACAGATGACAGCAGCCAAGTGAAATCCCTGCTGAGACAGGTCGTGATTTATTCAGGGAATTGGTTGAGAAACTCCAAAGAGTGGGAATTGTGGCGATTCTGGGGGATGGAAATTGGGAGCGGCATTGTTCCAGCAAAGGGAATATTGCTTCAAACTCCATCTGGTCCAACTCTCCACCACCTGTTGTTTGTCTGATCTCCTTCAATCCGCTTCACTCACTAAGGCAATCCCAAATTCCAGGGACCCTCTCAGGGCTTCTGGTGCCCAGTTTGAAGGAGGACTGGGCGACGTTTGTCCACAGGTTGAGGAATTAGATCAACAGATCACCTCGCACTAAAGTGTCCCCTCCACTCTGTTTCACCACTCAATATGATCGCGGCTTAACTGACTGCAACCTCACCCCCACACTCCCGGCGAGGCCGGTAACCATTCACTCCTTGCTCGCCTGCAGTGGGCCTGATTTTGCGCCGGGACAATAACATTCTCTGCCTTCGTCACCTCTGAGGAGGAACGACCCAAAGACTCTCGACACTCAGAGAACAGAAATATTGTGGCTTCAGAATTGTCCGAAACCCAAGTAAAACAGCGAATGATCCGGCACATTTCCCTCCTCCCTTTCTCTCTCCCTCCATCCTTTCTGCTGTCGCTCTCTCTGAACTATCACTCTCTCCTACCATCTCTATTCTTTCTCTCGGCTCCGCCATCTCTCTGTCAACCTCTCTCCCCTAACCCCCCCCCCCTCCTTCTCACTCCCATTGCATTTATCCCTCCGTTTCTTTCTATCTATCTGACACTTCCATCGCCCGTTTTGCCAACCCACGCGATCCGAACTCCGCTCTCTTTTCATGTTCCCACTCTCCCTTTGTTACTTAACTCTCCCTCCATCTCTTCTTTCGTCTTCTCCGCCATCTCTTCCTTTCATCACCGTACTCCCTATCTGTCTCTCTCTTTTCCCCAACACTCCTCCTGCTCGCCCTCACCTCTCTCTCCAAGGCCTTTCTTGCGAAGTGCGGTTAAAACGGCCAGCCACCATGGGTTGTCTCTCCACCCCATTCCCTCACACTTCAATAGCCCTTCCAGGTGAGGGTGCTGTTCACATGCACCTCATCTAATCCCTTCTATTGCATGCGGTGTTCCAGATATGGTCTCCTTTGCATCGGCGTGGTCAAGTGGAGACTCGGCGACCGTTCCGCCGAACACTTACCGTCGTTCCGTCAAGGCCTCCCGGATCTTCCCGTTGTAACTCGCCTTCCCACACTGACCTTTCTGTCCTTTGCTTCCTCTATTACCAGACTGAAACTACATGCAAACTGAAAGAACGCCACTTCATATTCCGCCCTTGGTGCCTTGCAACAATAGACAATAGACAAAAGGTGCGGGAGGAGGCCATTCTGCCCTTCGAGCCTGTACGCACTACCATTCAATGTGATCATGGCTGATCATTCTCAATCAGTACCCCGTTCCTGCCTTCTCCCCATACCCCCGGACTCCGCTATCCTTAAGAGCTCTATCTAGCTCTCTCTTGAGTGCAATCAGAGAATTGGCCTCCACTGCCTTCTGAGGCAGAGAATTCCTGATGTTATGAACTATGAATTATCCAATGTTTGGTAACTAAGTGCAAATTCCCACTTCCCCCTCGCTCTTCCTCGTGCTTCATCCGGGCTCGCACCAATACATCCCCCCACCACATCTTCAACCGATATTACATCCTCTTTCTTTATAATTCCATCCTGCTCAACCCTTACCTCGCACCTGACAATGAAAACGGTATTCACCCGCTCATCGTTCAACACGCTTTGTCCTGCTGTTCCCCCGTCCCACCACAATC
The DNA here is from genome assembly GCF_053455715.1 of Rhinoraja longicauda. Lineage (NCBI taxonomy): Eukaryota > Metazoa > Chordata > Chondrichthyes > Rajiformes > Arhynchobatidae > Rhinoraja > Rhinoraja longicauda. The sequence continues at coordinate 96,608 of NW_027601298.1, forward strand.
AGTCTGGAGAAAGGTCCCGAACCGAAACTTCACCCATCCATGTCCTTAGCAGGCTTAGCCAGTTCGGCGTGCCCTCTACAACTCTCACCAACATCTACAGATGCACCATTGAAAGTATTTTATCAAGATGAATCACAGCTTGGTTTGGGAACAGCTCCATACAAGAACGCCAGCAATTGCTGCGAATTGTCCAGACCATCACACAAAGCAACCTCCCATCTATTGACTCAATTTATAAACCACGCTGCCTCGGCAAGGCCAGCAGCATTATCAAGGACGAGTCGCACCATTGCCACTCCTACTTCTCCTCTGTCCCATCAGGCAAAATGTACAGAAGTGTGAAAATGCACACCTCCAGTTTCAGGGACAGTGTCTTCCCAGCTGTTATCAGGCAACGGAATCATCCCACCACAACCAGAAAGCAGTGCTGAACTACTATCTACCTCTTTGTTGATCCTCGGACTATCCTCGATCGGAATTTGCAGGCTTTACCTCGCACTGGACGTTATCCCCTTATCATGTATCTATACTCTGTAAATGGATCGACTGTAATGAAGTATTTTGTTTCCATTGACTGGGCAGCACGCAACAAAGTCTTTTCACGGTACCTCGGTACACGTGACAATAAACTGCACTAAACTGACATACTCAACTAGATTTCTCCAGAGGTGTAGCCTGACTCGCAATGGATATTGATTGTGTGTGACAGTGTGACTGTGCGAGTCCGTGCAAGAGTGTGTTAGCACGTGTATGCGAGTGTGAATGTGTGAGATTGTGCAAATAAGTCGGTGTGTGTGCGTACGCGTTAGTGTATGCGGTTGCAGGAATTTCAATGATTCAGTGATACCTTATTATCACGGACCCAGGTATAGTGAAATGCTTAGTTTTGCAGACAACCCGGTAACATCATGTAGAAGACCTCACCTAGGCGATATAAAAGTATCGCCACATTTTGACGCCGGCAAAGTTACAAACGTTGGCCGGATAGATATATCTCCAGCCTGCCGCCGCACCGCGGGTCGCCCCTTCGTTCTTGGCGACCTTCCTCGCTTTCCGACTGTCCACCTCGCTCTCTGCGGTTCCTCGCGGCTCCTACATCGCTCCCGAGGCGCGGTTCTCATCGCCATCCGCGGTGGGCGAGCCGGGCCGACACGGGCCGACTGAAGGGCTTGGCCCCAGTCACGGGGAACACCCCCGGCCACGCTGTGCTGCGCTGCTCGCCGAGAACATCCAAGGATAAACTCAATCGCAAAATGTCCACGTGTGCATGCGGGTCTGCGTGTGAGAGAGCGGTAGAGTTTGTAAGTGTGCCAATATTTGTGTGTGTGTGTGTGTGTGTCTGTGCGAGTGCGTGAGTGTGCGTGTGAGTGTGTGAGCATCAGTAAGTGTGGATGGAAGTGCGATTGAATGTATCTGTGTCTCTGAGTGGGAGAGTGAATGTGGGTTTGTGAAGGACAGTGTTTGCGTCTGTGCGTGTGTGTGGCTGTTTGTGAGAATGTGAGAGAATATGTGGGATGTGAGTTTGTCAGAGTGTTTGAACATGTAATTCTTTGATAGTGTGTGTGTGTGTGTGTGTGTGTGCGTGTACGTGTGTGGGAGAGTATATGATGGTGTTGTCAGAGAATGTGTTCATGTGTAAGTGTGTGCGAAAGAGTGCGTGTCTCTTCGTGCTAGTGCGTGTGAATATCTGTTAGTGTGAGTGCATGTGTACGTGTGATTGTATGTGAGAATGTGTGAGAGTACATTTGATTGTTTGTGATTGCATTTGAGAGATTGTGTGTGTCTTCGTGCGCGGGTATGTGTGTGTGCGTGTTTGACTGTGTTTGAGGGTGTGAACATGTGTGTTTGTAATGATGTAATGGCATACTGTGAGTATTAGTGACAACGTGACATGCCGTGGGGCATTACTGATGGAGTGACACACTGTGCAGTGGAACTGATGGAGTGACAAAATGTATGGTAGTAATGGTGGATTATCACACTGGGTTGGTACAGATGGAGTGACACACTTTGAAGTTGTATTGGTGAAGTCACACACTGCGCAGTAGTACTGATGTAGTGACACACTGTGGGGTAGTACTGATGGAGTGACACAATGTGGGGTAGTACTGATGGAGTGACACAATGCGCTGTAGTACTGATGGAGTGACCCCAGTTGATGCAGTACGGGTGGATTAACATACTGTTGTTTAGTACAGATGGAGTGACACAATTTGCAGTAGTACTGATGAAGTGACACACTTTGCAGTTGTTCTGATGGAATGATACACCGTGGGGCTCTACTGATGTAGTGACACACTGCGGTAATACTCATGGAGTGGCACAATGTGTAGTACTGTTATTATGACAAACTGCGGAGTAGTACTGACGGAATGACACACAGTGGAATAGCACTGATTTAGTGACAAATTGTGAGGTCATTGCATCAGTACTACCACGCAGTTTGTCACTCCGTCAGTACTACTTCAGTGTGCAACTACATCCCGTGGGGTAAAACTGATGGAGTGACACGCTGTGGAGCAGTACTGATGGAGTGACACACGGTGCGTATTACTGATGGACTGACACACTGCGCGGTTGTACTGACGGAGTGAGATACTTCGGTGTAGTGCTGATTGAATGACACACTTGGGGTAGTGTGGACAGAATGGCGCACAGTGGGCTAATACCGAAGTATTGACCCAATCTTTGGTGGTACTGTCGGGTTGCACATTGTGGAATGGTAAGGACTGACGGTGGGGCAGTACGGATGGAGAGTTACACTGATGGGTAATACTAATTGAATGAGTCTGTGTGGTTGTACAAAATGGAATAACAACCTTAAGGCAGTACTGATGGAATGCATCACTGTGGTGTAGTACTGATGGAATAACATATTGTAGGGTAGTACAGATGGAGTGCCACGTTCCAGTGTTGTACTGATGGAGTGTAACACTGTGGAGTAGTACTGGTGTAATGACGTACTGTAAGGTGTATTGATGGAATGACACACTGTGGGGTAGCACGGATGTAATAGCACATTCTGTTGGAGTGACGCAGTAATACTGATGGACTGACACGCTCTGCGGTAGTACAGTTGCGATGAAAAACTGTGGTGAAATAGTGATGGAATTACACACTATGGAGTCGCTGCGATGGGTTAGCACACTGTGGGGTAATGCGGATGGAATGGCAGATTTGAGGTAGTCCTGATGTTGTGAAACACTTTGGGGAGTACTGATGGAAGAACATACTGCGGGGAGCATTGATGGAGTGACACGTTCTAGGGTTGCACTGGAGTGACATGATGTTGGGCAGTGCCGATGTAGTGTAACAATATTGAGTTGTATTGATGCAGTGAGACACTGTGTGGTTTCACCGACGGAGTGACACACTGAGCGGTAGTACTATTGTGATGACAAACTGTGATGTAGTACTAATGCAATGACACACTGTTTGGTAATACCGATGGAATGACACAATTTGTGGCAGCACTTATGGAGTGACCCACTGGGATAGTCCTGAATGAATGATAAAAATCGGATAGTGCTAATGGCGTGAGGCATTGTGGGGAAATACTTATACTGTGGGGAATTACTGATGGAGTGACACAGTGAGATTGGGCTGATGGAGTGAAGGACTGGTATATTTTGGGGTAGTACTGATATAGTGACACATTCGATGGTATTATTGAAGGGGTGAAAAGCTGTGGGTAGAACTGATGAAATTACATACTTAAGATGGTACTGACAGAGTGAAACACCGCCGGGAAGAAATGATGGAATGACATACTGTGGGGTTGTACTGATGAGAGTGGCACGATCTTGTGTACGACTAATGGAGTAACATGTAGTACTGATGGAGTGAGAGACTGTAAAGTAGTATTGATGGAGTAACCTAACGTAGGGTAGTGTTGAAATAATGGCACATTCTGGGATAGTTCTGATGGGGTGACACACTGTGCGGTAGTACTGTTGTTGTGACATAATGTGGGATGGAATTGATGGAGTGGCACTGTGCGGTAGCACTGATGGAGTGACGCACTGTGGGGTAGTACTGATGTAATGGTATACTGTTGGATAGTACTGATGGAGTGACGCACTGTGGGGTAGTACTGGTGTAACGGTATACTGTGGGATAGTACTGATGGAGTGACATCGGCGAGACCAAGCGCAAGCTCGACGATCGTTTCGCTGAACAGCTCCACACAGTCCTACCTGATCTCCCGGTTGCTCAGCACTTTAACTCACCCCCGCTCCCCCATTCCCAATGTGAACTTTCTGTCCTGGGCATCCTCCATTGTCAGAGTGAGGCCCAGCGCAAATTGGAGGAACAGCACCTCATACTTCGCTTGGGCAGCTAACATACCAGCGATATGAACATTGACTTATCTAACTTCAATTAGCCTTTGCTTCCCCTCTCTCTCCACTGTCTCCAACAAAATGTTATCTCTTTCCCGCCGACCTCTCCGACATCAGTCTAAAGAAGGGTCTCGACCCGAAACGTCACCCATTCTTTCTCTACAGAGATGATGCCTGTCTCGTTGATTTACACCAGCATTTTGTATCTACCTTCGATTTAAACCAGCATCTGCATTTCTTTCCTACACGAAGTACAAGGCACGGCAGGACTTTCGGCTAATAATAGCTGTGCCGAACATGGGACGACCAACCTTACCTGCCTGCTCGCAATGCAATGCCCTTCATTACCTGAAAATCTGAACTTGTCTTAAATATCAGTATTGTATCTGCCTCCAACACCAGTGGAGTGGGTGGTAAGATTTTAGGAACCGTTATACAGGATGATGCGACAGAGTATTTATAAGTGCACGATGAAATAGGCATAAGTTGGCATGGCTTTGTGAATGGAAGGTCGTGTTTGATAAATTTGCTGGAATTATTTGAAGAAGTAAATAGCAAAACAGCCAAAGGAGAGACAGTAGATGTTGTTTACTTTGACTTTCAGAAAACCTTTGACCAGGTGTCACAAGATGGCTGCTTAGGAAGATGAGAGCCCACGGGGTCAAAGGGCAGATACCAGCATGGATAACTGGTTGGCTGGATGGCAGAAGACAAAGAGTGGCGATAAAGAGGGATTTTTTTCTCGTTGGCTAACAGTAACTAGTGGAGATCTTCAAGGATCGGTGTTTGTCCGCTACTCCACGTTTTATATTATGATTTGGACGAGGGGGTTGAAGGCTTTGTGGCCAGGTTTGCGGATGTTACGAAAAGAGGTGGAAGGGCATGTAGTTTAGAGAAAGCATGGACTCCGCAGAAGGACTTGGACATGTTGGGGGAATGGGTAGAGAAGTGGCAGATGGAATATAGTGTAGCAAAGTTCGGAGTACTGCATTTTGGTAGTAGGAATAATGGCGTAGACTATTGTCTAAGTGGGGAAATAATCCATAAATCGGTAGTGCAAAGGGACTTTGGAGTGCTGGTTAAGGATTCCCAAAATGTTTATCTGCAAGTTGAATCGGTAAGAATGATCAGCCATGATCACATGGAATGGTGGAGCTGGCTCGAAGGGCCGAATGGCCTACTCCTGCACCTATTGTCTATTGTCTATTGTCTATTGTCTATTTTCTATTGTCTAATGGAAGCAAACTCAATGCCTGCATTTATTTCAAGAGGACTTGCATACAGAAACACGGATGTAATGTTGAGGCTTTACAAGGCGCTGGGAAGGCCGCATTTGGAATATTGTGAGCAATTCTGGGCACCATATCAGAGGAAAGGTGTGCTGGCTCTGGAGAGGGTCCAGAGGAGGTTTACAAGAATGATCCCAGCAATAAGTTAACCTATGGCGAGCGTTTGTCGGCTCCCGGCTTGCACTCGGAGTTTAGAAGTATGAGGGTGGACCTCATTGAAACATACAGATATGTGAATGGTTTAGATCCAGTGGATGTGTAAAGTATGTTTCCACTTGTGGGAGCGTCTCGGACAAGAGATCATTTCCTCAGAATTAATCTACGTTCTCTTTTGAAGATGATCAGTAATTTATTTAGTCAGAAGGTGATGAATTTGTGGAATTATTTGCCACAACAGGCTGTGTAGGTCACGTCAGTGGATATTTAAGGACGGAAGCAGAAAGATTCTTGATTAATACAGGTATCAGAAGTTATGGGGAGAAGGCAGGAGAATGGGGTTTGGGGGGAAAAAGATTGGCGGATAAGACGATTGGCCGAATGGTCTAATTCTACTCCTATTCCTTATCACCCAATGCCCACCTGCGGTATTGCGTTCGATGCACTTAATGCCCCTTGCTTTCCCTGCACACCTCGTTTAAACTTCATCCCTTTCACCATAAAGGGGTGGCCTTCAATACTTGATATTTCCATCTTGAGAGGAATGTTCTGACTGTTTACCATATATTTGCCTCTCATAATTTGCTATCGATCTATCAGGTTACTGCCCGAACTCCGATGAATCAGTCCAACGTCTGGTTGTTCATACGCTCCAGGCGATGTTCTTGTAAACGTCTTGAACACGATTTCCGAAGCGCCCATATCCTTCGTGTACGAGAGCGAACATAACTGTACACAATGCTGCAAAAGCGGCCGAAGTAAAGTTCTCTAAAGTTGAATATTGACATCTGACTCATATTCATATTCGGTCAAATATAGCAAGCATTCTACGTGGCTTATTTATTACTCTAAACGTACTCCCACGATTTGCGTGTTTCGCATTGGGAACTCAAGGTCCATCATAAGCAATGCTGATGCTGCGATGCACTTATCTTGTACAGACAGTGAGGGCTGTTGTGCCTCGATGTTGCATTGTACTGCTGATGTTCATCCACGGGAGGGCGCTGTGACAGTATATTCCCACTGTACATGCACTGAGGTGCGCTGTGTGTGGATGTTGCCGTGTGCTGCTGATGTTCATCCAGGGGAGGGCGCTGTGACAGTATATTGCTACTGAACATCCAGTGAGGTACGCTGTGTGTGGATATTGCAGTGTGCTGCTGATGTTCATAAATGGGAGGGCGACGTGACAGTCTATTGCTACTGTACATCCACTGGGGTGCGCTGTGTGTGGATGTTGCCGTGTGCTGCTGATGTTCTTCCACAGGAGAGCGATGTGACAGTATATTGTTACTGTACATCCATTGGGGTGCGCTGTGTTTGGATGTTGCCGTGTGCTGCTGAAGTTCATCCAGGGGAGGGCGACGTGGCAGTCTATTGCTACTGTACATCCACTGGGGTGCGCTGTGTGAGGATGCTGCAGTGCACTGATAAAGAAGAACACTGGGTACAAAAGTCATAGCAGCAGAGTTAGTGGACTAAGACCCATCGAGTCCACTCCGGCATTTTATCATGGCTCACCTATCGTTCCTACTCAACTCCATTCTCCTGCCGTCTCCCCGTTATTGTCGACACTCTTACGAATCACGACCATGTCCAGCTCCGATTTAAAAATACCCAATGACGGTTTCTACAACTGTCTGTGGCAGAATTCCAATGATTTACCGCCTTCTTACGAAATAAATTCCTCATCATCTAATTTTAAATGTACGTCCTTTTATTCTGAGGCTAGTCAAAGGGTGGTGAATCTGGGGAATGCTGCCACAGACGCCTCTGGAGGCCGTCATTGGGGAATTAACAGGTTTTTAAATTGGGGATTGACATGTCCGTGATTAGTAAGAGTGTCAAAGTTGGGGTTGGGTTTGAGTGGCAAAGATAGGGCAGCCATGATCGAATGGCGGATCAGACTCGGTGAGCCTAGTGACTTACTCAAATGACGTATGAACTTATGAACTCATTACTGACTCCGGGATTGGACGGTGTCTATAGACATAGAAAACATAGAAAATGGGTGCAGGAGGATGCCCTTTGGCTTTTCGAGCCAGCACCGCCATACACTGTGATCATGGCTGATCATGCACAATCAGTAACCTGTGCATGCCTTCTCTAGGTCGCTAACGAGACTGATGGCTAGGCAGAGAGATAACTAGATTAGTAGATTGTTAGCCAACCGCTTTGGCGGCCAGATAGCGGTTTAGCTTGGTAGAGCTTTGCTAGATGGCTAGTAAGCTAGGCATCTAGCCAGCCACACCAGTAGATGGCTCAGTAGACATATAGCAAGTGAGTTTTACAGAGAGTTAGCACCTATCTAGCTGGATCCAACTAGGACTCTCTCATTCTCCCGTTCACGCGGACGCCAGAAAGCGAGTGAGCGAGAGAGGGCACTCCACAAAGAGTTGACTACAAAACTACCCATCTATTTTGCTGTGCAGAGATCCAGCTATCTCGCCAGCCATCTGTCTAACGTTCAAGCTATCTAGCAATGCAGCTATTTAGCTAGGTAGAGAGCTAACACGCTCTCTGGCTGTCTTTCCCGCTGGCTATCAATCTACATAACTTGATATCCAGCTATCTAGCTGTCATGCTAACTAGTAAAGCAGCTTTCCGCCTATTTAGGGATCCAGCAACCTATCAATTTGACTATCCATCCAGCTGTCCAGCTGTATAGTTAACCGGCTAAATAGCTATCTCTCTAACTAGCTAGCATGCTATCTATCTCTCTATCGAGCTAGCCACCTAGCTATGCACACTCCTAACTATTTACCTAGCTAGCTATCTTACTCTCTAGCTAACTATATATTTAGATATCTCCCCAGTTATCTACCCCGTTGGCTAGCAATCCAACTATCCATCTATTCAGCTATATAGCTAGCAGTCTAGCTAGCTGTCCAGTGATCTAATTACGGAGCTATCTATCCATTTGTCTCTGTAACAATCAATCTAGCTATTTATTTCTTAATCTGGCCATCTAGCGATTTACATATCTCCTATTGCTATCCAACTATCTAGCTATTTAGCCATGTAGTTATCTATCTAGCCAGCTGCATAGCTATCTAGCTATCTAACTAACTATGTAGCCAGCTGGCCATCAAGCCTTCTAGCCATCTACTCATCAAGCCATCTCGTTATCTGACTACCCACCCATCTGGCGTTATTCAGCTCGCCATCTACCCAGCCAGCCAGCTTCCCAGCTGGTCAATTAGTCAAGTAGCCAACTAGCCTTTCATCCGTCTAGCCAGATAGCTAGTTAGGCATCTAATCATCCAGTCATCTAGATATATAGCCATTATGAGCGATCTATCTGGCAATTAATTTGCTAGGTAGCTATCTACAAACCTAGGTATAGCTAGATCTCCATCTGCGGGCCTCGAGAGAGACGGAGCGCACCGCATAGAGAGATGCCTATGTCTCTAGCTAGACAATAGACAATAGGTGCAGGAGGAGGCCGGGAGGAGGCCATTCGGCCCTTCGAGCCAGCACCGCCATTCAATGTGATCATGGCTGATCATTCTCAATCAGTACCCCGTTCCTGCCTTCTCCCCATACCCCCTGACTCCGCTATCCTTAAGAGCTCTATCTAGCTCTCTCTTGAATGCATTCAGAGAATTGGCCTCCACTGACTTCTGAGGCAGAGAATTTCACAGATTCACAACTCTCTGACTGAAATTCTTTTTCCTCATCTCAGTTCTAAATGGCCTACCCCTTAATTAAACTGTGGCCCCTTGTTCTGGACTCCCCCAACATTGGGAACATGTTTCCTGCCTCTAACGTGTTCAACCCCTTAATAATCTTATACGTTTCGACAAGATCTCTCCTCATCCTTCTAAATTCCAGTGAATACAAGCCTAGTCGCTCCAGTCTTCCAACATATGACCGTCCTGACATTACGGGAATTAACCTAGTAAACTTACGCTGCACGCCCTCAATAGCAAGAATATCCTTCCGCAAATTTGGAGACCAAAACTGCACACAGTACTCCAGGTGCGGTCTCACTAGGGCCCTGTACAACTGCAGAAGGACCTCTTTGCTCCTATACTCAACTGCTCTTGTTATGAAGGCCAAAATTCCATTGGCTTTCTTCATTGCCTGCTGTACCTACATGCTTCCTTTCAGTGACTGATGCACTAAGACACCCAGATCACGTTGTACGTCCCCTTTTCCTAACTTGACACCATTCAGATAATAATCAGCCTTCCTATTCTTACCACCAAAGTGGATAACCTCACACTTATCTACATTAAACTGCATCTGCCATGCATCCGCCCACTCACACAACCTGTCCAAGTCACCCTGCAACCTCATAGCATCTTCTTCACAGTTCACACTGCCACCTAGCTTTGTATCATCGGCAAATTTGCTAATGGTACTTTTAATCCCTTCATCCAAGTCATTGATGTATATTGTAAATAGCTGCGGTCCCAACAACGAGCCTTGCGGTACCCCACTAGTCACTTCATGCCATTCTGAAAGGAACCCATTTATCCCCACTCTTTGCTTTCTGTCTGTCAACCAACTTTCTATCCATTTCAGTACACTACCTCCAATACCATGTGCTCAGCGTGTCACTCCATCAGTACTACCACATCGTCGGTTACTTCATCATTACTGCATCAGAACGTGTCATTCATTCGGTACTACCCCATAGAATGCCATTGCATCAGTATTAGCAAATGGATAGTCATTCCATCAGTACTATCCCACAGTGCGTCATTTGATCAGTTCTCCCCCTCAATGTGTCACTCCATCAGAACTACACTATAATGTGTCATTACATCAGTACTGCCCCATTTAGTTTCACACCATTAATACTATCCGACAGTGTGCCACGACATCTGTACTACCATATCGCTTGTTCCTCCATCAGTACTACCGCACACTGTGTCAGTAATACACGAAAATGTTTTACTCCATCAGTACCTGCCCACAGTTTGTCACTTTACTAGTACAACCCCACTGGTGATCACTCCATCAATACAAGCCTACAGTGTGTTAGACGATCATTACTAGAACACAATATGTCACTCCATCAGTACAACCCCAGAGCGTGTCACTTCATTGGTACTACCGCACTATATACCATTCCATCAATACACACCCACAGTGTTTTTCAACATCAGTACCACCTTGTGTATTATTCCATTATAATAATAATAATAATAATAATAATAATAAACATTTATTTTATATAGCGCTTTTCCTAGTGCTCAAAGACGCTTTACAAAAACAGTCATGACATAAAAACAAACAGACGAACTGTCCTGACGAGAAGCGGCGAACAAATAACGCCAGAGTCCTCTCACGTCAGGGTCCGGCAGTAGACAATAAAGAACACAAGACACACAATTACAATTTTAACACAAACAGCCATCACAGTGATTGCTCCAGGCACACCGTCACTGTGATGGAAGGCAAAGAAAAGTCTTATCTCCTCCTCATTCTTCTCCCGTGGTGCCACGAGGCGATCGAGGCTCCCGACTTTTGAAGCCCCCACCGGGCGATGGAAAGTCCCAGGTCGAGCCGATCAGGCCTATGAAGGTCCTGAGCCCCCACCGGGCGATGGGAAGTGCCGCGGCCAGGCCACGCAGGGCGATGAAGGTCCTGCGAGCGGGTCATTCAAACCTCGCGCTCCGGGGTGGTCGAAGCTGCTACGGCTGGAGCTCCCGAAAGCCGGTCGCCAGCCAGGGACCTGCGAACTAAAGATGTTGCGGTCCGCAGGTCCCACGGCCGAAGCCTCCGAGATGGCAAGTCCAGGCCCTGCCACCGGAGTCTTCAAGGTCGATCCCAGCTGGAGGCCGCCGACTCCACGGTGTTAGGCCGTAGCGCGAACGGAGACACGACACAGGAAAGGTCGCATCTCCGTTGAGGAGGAGATTGGGAAAAAAGGTTTCCCCCACCCCCCCCCCCCCCACCACCCCCCACATAAACAGAGTTAAAAATAGATCAAAACGTACATTTAAACGATGACAATATACAAAACAAAAAGACAGAGAGACTGCCGGTGAGCCGCAGCTGCAGAACGCAGCCACGTCCCCTTATTGTACTACGACACAGGGTGTCACTCTATAAGTACTATCCAACGGTGTGTCACTCCATCAATACTACATAATGAGTCCTCCCATCAGTACTACCCCACAATGCTTCAATCCACCAGTATTACTCTGGTATATGTCTATCCAACAGTACTACACCGCAGGGTGTCACTCAATCAGTACTATTCCACAATATGCTATTGCGTCAGTACTGCCACATAGTGCGCCATTCCATCAGTACTACCTCAAAATGAGTCACTCCACCAGCACTACCCACAGTATACCACTGCATCAGTAATAAAATATAGTCTGTTACTCCATCTGTACTACCCTACACTGTGCCACTCCATCAGTGCCTCCCCATAGAGCATCGCACCATCAGGAATATCACTCGGGTTATCATTGCATCAGTACGTGTGTCACTCCAGCAGAACAATCCATTATCACTCCATCAGTACTACCATGCAGCGTGTGACTCCATCAGTATTCCCCACAGTATGTCACTCCATCAACCCTATCTCACTGTGTCACTCCATCAGTCACTCCATCAGTCACTCCACAGTTTCACTCTATTAGTATTTCCCCACAATGTCTCACGCCATTAGTACTACCCGATGTTTATCATTCAATCAAGACTATCCCAGTGGGTCACTCCATAAGTGCTGCCACAAATTGTGTCATTCCATCAGTGTTACCAAACAGTGTGTCACTGCATTAGTACTACACCACAGTTTGTCATCACAATTGTACTACCGCTCAGTGTGTCACTCCGTCGGTGAAACCACAGAGTCTCACTGCATCAATACAACTCCAAATTGTTACACTACATCGGTACTGCCCCACATCATGTCGCTCCAGTGCAACCCTAGAACGTGTCACTCCATCAGTACTCCCCGCAGTTTTTTCTTCCATCAGTACTCCCCAAAGCGTTTCACACCATCACTATTTCACCACAGTTTTTCATCGCAACAGTACTACTGCAGAGCGTGTCAGTCCATCAGTATTACTGCGTCACTCCAACAGAATGTGCTATTATATGCGTGCTACCCCACAGTGTGTCATTCCATCAATACACCTCCACAGTACGTCATTACACCAGTACTACTCCACAGTGTTACACTCCATCAGTACAAAACTGGAGCGTGTTACTCCATCAGTACTACCCTACAATATGTTATTCCATCAGTACTACACCACAGTGATGCACTCCATCAGTAATGCCTTAAGCTTGTTATTCCATTATGTACAACCACACGGACTCATTCAATTAGTATTACCCAACAGTGTAACCCTCCATCTGTATTGCCCCACCGTCAGTTCTACTTCAGTGTAGAAGTCACAATGTGCAACCAGACAGTACCACCGAACATTGTGTCAATACTTCAGTACTCGTCCACTTTGCGCCATTCTGTCCATACCACCCCCAGTGTGTCATTCAATCAGCACTACACCGAAGTATGTCACTCCATCAGTACAACCGCGCAGTGTGTCACTCCATCAGCACTGCTCCACAGCGTGTCACTCCATCAGTTTTACCCCAAGGGGTGGGGTGATGGAGTGACAAACTGCGTTGTAGTACTGATGCAATGACATGAGTGTTTACCACAGTTTGTCACTCCGTCAGTACTACTCCAGTGTGGAACTATATCAGTACGACCCCAGGGTGTCAGTCCATCAATTCTACGCCACATTGTGCCAGTTCCTCAGTACTACCTCACAATGTATCACTGCATTAGTCTACCCCACATTGTTTCATCCATCAATTCTTCCCCACAGTATGTCATGACAACAAAACTACCTCACAATTTGTCACTAAATCAGTATTATTCCACTGTGTGTCACTTCGTCAGTACTACTTCACAGTTTGTCATAACAACATTACTACTCATTGTGTCACTCGATCAGTATTACCCGCAGTGTGTTACTACATCAGTAGAGGCGCATGGTGTATCACTCCATCAGAACTACTGCAAAGTGTGTCACTTCATCAGTACTACTGCAGTGTGTCACTCCATCTGTACCAACCCACAGTGTGTTAATCCACACGAACTGCATCAACTGGTGTCACTCCATCAGTACTACAGTGTAGTGCTGAAGTGTTCAAAGTAGGAGGCCCTGTCATGATGCAGAAGCTGACTGAACTCTTCCAGTCCATGTGGAATGAAGGTCCCACAACAGCTGAAAGATGCCAGCATAGTCCACATCTACAAGAGGAAAGGCAACCGCCATTCTTGCGACAATCATCGAGGCATCTCCCTCCTGTCCATAGCAGGGAAGATCTTCGCTCGCATCCTGCTCAACCGTCTCATTCAACACCTTGAGCTGGTTCTCCTTCCAGAAAGCCAGTGTGGTTTCCGTGCTGGACCTGGAACTGTCGACATGATATTTGCTGCACAACTCCAGGAAAAATGCCAAGAGCAGCACAGCGACCTGTTCGTGAACTTCGTCGATCTGACAAACGCCTTCGACACTGTCAGCAGAGATGGCTTGTGGATAATGCAGAAGTTTGGCTGTCCCAGCAAGTTCATCACGATTGTGCGGCAGTTCCATGATGGCATGATGGCGAAAGTGCTAGATGATGGAGACGAGTCTGAAGCCTTTCCAGTGACAAACGGCGTGAAGGAAGGTTGTGTTCTTGCCCCTATACTCTTCAGCATGGTCTTCTCTGCCATGCTGACCGATGCCTTCCGTGACTGCCAGGATGGAATACACATCAGGTACAGGAACTGACAGACGGCTGGTCAACCTCAAGCGCCTGCAAGCTGTTACAAAGGTGAAGGAGACCATCATCAGAGATTTCTTGTTTGCTGATGACTGCGCCTTCAACGCCAGCACAGAGCAGAAGCTGCGTCATGAAATGGACTGCTTCTCACAGGCCTGTGACAACTTTGGTCTCTCTATTAGCACCAAAAAGTCTGAAGTTATGTACCAGCCCGCGCCTGGAAAGCCCTACCAGGAACCATACATCACGGCGAAGGGGCAGAACCTACAGGCAGTCGACAGCTTTATGTATCTGGGCAGTACACTCTCGCGAGTGGTGAACATTGACGCTGAGGTCAACAACAGAATGGCCAAGGCCAGCGCTGCCTTTGGGCGACTCCGTGGGAGTGTTTGTGAGCGGAGAGGACTCAGCCTTACCACCAAGCTGAAGGTCTACCGTGCAGTGGTACTCACCACTCTTCTCTATGCCAGTGAGACCTGGACTGTCTACAGCAGACATGCCAAACAGCTCAACCACTTTCACTTGAGCTGCCTACGCAGACTCCTTCACATCAGGTGGCAGGACACAATTCCCGACACAGAGGTCTTGGAACGGGCCGGAATCCCCAGCGTCCACAACCTCCTACGGAAAGCCCAAGTTAGATGGGCAGGCCATGTCGTCAGAACGCCCGAGAGTCGACTGCCAAAACAACTTCTGTATGGGGAACTGTGTCAGGGCAAGCGCTCAGTAGGACGACAGAAGAAACGGTTTAAGGACTGCCTCAAAGTGTCCCTCAAAGCCTTGGACATCAACCTCAGCACTTGGGAGTCTCTTGCTCTGGACCGTCCAACCTGGCGTTGCAAGCTCACCACAGGAGCCCGTGCAGCAGAGAACAGACGCACTGCAGAGACCCAGAGGAAACGCACCGCGCGCAAGGCCCGGGCTACCTCCACTCCCACTGCAGCACCCATCCACTTGTGTCCTACGTGTACGCGTGCCTTCCGGGCCCGGATTGGCCTCACCAGTCACTTCAGGACCCACAGTCGCCAATCCTCCAACTGAAAGTGAAGTCATGGTCAACTTCCAACCCGAAGGACGAACAACAACAACAACACAGCGCATTGTGTTACTCCATCAGTACTACCCCCACATTGTGTAATCCATCAGTACTACCCCCACATTGTGTCACTCCATCAGTACACTGCGCAGTGTGTAACTCCATCTTTACTACTGCGCAGCGTGTCACTTCATCAATACAACTTCAAAGTGTGCCACCTCATCTGTACCAACCCAGTGTGATAATCCACCATTACTACCATACATTATGTCACTCCATCAGTACACTGCACAGTGTGTCACTCCATCAGTAATGCCCCACCGCGTGTCACGTCGTCACTAAAACCCACAGTATGCCATTACATCATTACAAACACACATGTTCACAGCCTCAAACACAGTCAAACACGCACACACACATACCCGCGCACGAAGACACAAACAATCTCTCAAATGCAATCACAATCAAATATACTCTCACACGTACACATGCATTCACACTAACAGATATTCACACGCACTAGCACTAAGAGACACGCACTTATCACACACTTACACACGAACACATTCTCTGCCAACAACATCATATACTCTCCCACACACTCACGCACACACACACACACACACACGCACACGCACACACACTATCAAAGAATTACATGCTCAAACACTCTGACAAACTCACATCCCACATATTCTCACAAACAGCCACACACACGCACAGACGCAAACACGGTCCTTCACAAACCCACATGCACTCTCCCACTCAGAGACACAGATACATTCAATCACACTTGCATCCACACTTACTAATGCTCACACACTCACACGCACACACGCACACTCACGCACTCGCACAGACAGACACACACACACACACACACACACAAATATAGGCACTCTTACATACTCTACCCGCATGCACACGCGCACATTTTGGGATTGAGTTTATCCTTGAATGGTCGCGTCGATCAGCGCAGCGCAGTGTGGCCGGGAGTGTCCCGGTGAGTGGGGCCAAGCCCTTCAGTCGGCCCGGTCGGCCCGGCTCGCCCACCGCGGATGGCGATGAGAACCGCGCCTCGGGAGCGAGGTGGGAGCCGCGAGGAACCGCAGAGAGCGAGGTGGACCGTTGGAGAACGAGGAAGGCCGCCGAGAACGAAGGGGCGACCCGCGGTGCGGCGGCAGGCAGGAGATACAACTACCCGGGCAACGTTTGTAACTTTGTCGGCGTCAGAATGTGGCGACACTTGTGTACCGCCGAGGTGAAGTCTTCTACATGATGTTACCGGGTTGTCTGCAAAACTAAGCATTTCACTCTACCTGGGTACGTGAAAATAAGGTATCACTGAATCATTGAAATTCCTGCAACCGCATACACTAACACATACGCACACACACCGACTCATGTGCACAATCTCACACATTCACACTCGCATACACGTGCTAGCACACTCTTGCACGGACTCGCACACTCACACTATCACACACAATCAATATCCAATGCGAGTCAGGCTACACCACTGGAGAAATCTAGTTGAGAATGTCAGTTTAGTGCAGTTTATTGTCACGTGTACCGAGGTACCGTGAAAAGACTTTGTTGCGTGCTACCCAGTCAGTGGAAACAAAATACTTCATTACAACCGAGCCATTTACAGAGTATAGATACATGATAAGGGGATAACGTTCAGTGCAAGGTAAAGCCTGCAAAATCCGATCAAGGATAGTCCGAGGACCAACAACGATGTAGATAGTAGTTCAGCACTGCTTTCTGGTTGTAGTGGGATGATTCCGTTGCCTGATAACAGCTGGGAAGACACTGTCCCTGAAGCTGGAGGTGTGCATTTTCACACTTCTGTACATTTTGCCTGATGGGACAGAGGAGAAGCAGGAGTGGTAAGGGTGCGACTCGTCCTTGATTATGCTGCTGGCCTTGCCGAGGCAGCGTGGTTTATAAATTGAGTCAATATAAGGGAGTTTGGTTTGTGTGATGGTCTGGACAATTCACTACAATTTCTTGCGTTCTTGTATGGAGCTGTTCCCAAACCAAGCTGTGATGCATCTTGATAAAATACTTTCTATGGTGCATCTGTAGAAGTTGGTGAGAGTTGTAGAGGGCACGCCGAACTAGCTAAGCCTGCCAAGGACATGGATGGGTGAATTTCGGTTCGAGACCCTTCTTCAGACTGATTGTGGTGGGAAGCTGGAGAAGGCTGGAACAGCAGGACAAAGCGAGTTGAATGATGAGTGGGTGAATACCGTTTTAATAGTTAGGTGGTTGAGACCAGAGGTTAAAAGATAAAAGTTGCGAGATAAGGATTGAGCAGGTTGGAATTATAAATAGAGAGGAGGGAATATCGGTTGAAGGTGGAGGTGGAGGGGATTAACAAGTGCGAGTCCGCGTGAAGGAAGAGATAGAGCGAGGGAAAAGCGTGAAGTTGCACGTTAGTTACCTGGCATTTGCTAATGTTCATACCATTAGGTTGCAAGGTTCCCAAGCGGACTATGAAGCGGCGTTCTTTCTGTTTTAATGTAACCTCTCTGGCGCTGGTGGAGGCCCAGGACAGAAAGGTCAGTGTGCGAGGGGGAGTTACAATGGCTTGCAACGGGGAGATACGGCAAGCCTTAGCACAACGAGGGTGAGTGTTCGACAAAACGGTCGCCGAGTCTCCATTTCACCACGCCGATGTAAAGGAGGCCATACCTGGAACACCACATGCAGTAGATGAGATTAGAGGAGGTGCAGGTGAACATCTGTCTCACCTGGAAGGGCTTCTCGAGCGTGAGGGAGGGGGTTTAGGGACAGCTGTTACATCCCATGGTGGCTAACCGTTTCAACTGCACTTGCCAAGAAAGGCTTTGGAAAGAGAAGTGATGGTAAGTGATGGAGAGGTGAGGAAATGGATAGAGAAATAGGTCGTACAAAGATAAAAGGGAGAGATAGGGGAGAAGACGAATGAAGAGGTGGAGGGAGAGTGAACGATCAAAGGGAGAGTGGGAGAATGAGGAGAGAGGGGAGTTCAGAGCGAGCGGGTTGGCAAAAGGGGGAGAGGGAAGCATTAGAGAGATACAGGGAGAAGGAGGGAGAGATGCAGTAAGAGGGGGAGGGGAGAGAGGTTGGCAGAGAGCGGTCGGCACAGAGAGGGAGAATAGAGAGTGTAGGAGAGAGAGTAACAGTTCAGAGAGAGAATAGCAGTAAAGATGGAGAGAGAGAGAAAGAGAGGAGGGAGAGATGATGCATCATTCGCCGTTTGTTCTACTTTTAAGACAATTCTGAGGCGGCAATGGTTCTGTTCACTGAGTGTCGTGAGTCTTTGGGTCGTTCCTCCTCAGAGGTGATGAAGGTAGAGAATGTTGTTGTCCCAAGGCAAAGCCAGATCCATTCCAGGCAAGCAAGGACTAAATGCTTACTAGGGGTCGCCGGGAGTGTGGGGTTGAGGTTACAATCAGTTAAGCCGCGATCACATTGAGTGTTAAAACAGAGTGGACGGGCCATTTTAGTCTGATGTGATCTGTTGAACTAATTCATCACGCTGACAAAGGCTGTCTAGTCCACCTTTAAACTGGGCACCAGAAGCATTGAGACGGTCCCTTAAATTTGGGATTGCCTTGCTGAGTGAAGGAAATCAGATAAACAACACGAGGTGGAGAGTTGGACCAGATGGAGTTTGAACCAATATCCCCTTTGCTGGAAAAATGCCGCTCCCAATTTCCATCCCCCAGTATCGCCACAATTCCCAGTCTTTGGAGTTTCTCAATCAATTCCCTGAATAAATCACGACCTGTCTCAGCAGGGATTTCACTTGGCTGATGTCATCTGTTTGCGAATCATTTCAAAAGCTCTATTTTTAATTCTGTTGAAACTTCACTGTCCCGGTGGAGACGGAAAATGGTATAAAATCTCCGGGAATGTTCTGCCCCGGCATTTCATTCCGAGAGATTACCGGTAGTTCACGGGGACACGTCGCTGGTCAGAGAACATGTGGGAAAAGTTTCGGGAATATTACGCCGTGCAGAAAATCTTGTACGTGATCATTGCTGCCGTTGGAGTCCCTGGTAAGTGAACAGAACAATTCAAGATTTATAACTCCGTCCGTTAACCAGTGTTGACCTGATTCTGATCGTGTTACAATATTCCCAACTGATGATCGTTGTGTAAGAATGTGTAGATTATATCAATCCACTCAGTGAAATATTTTTGAATTAACGCTGTGATTTTTCTCATTTTCAGACAGCCGAAACTCACCCTCTCTTTCTCCCACTGCCGGGACCCACTAGAATGTTGTTCTTGCCTTCAGTGGGACCTTGCCCATAGTTGTCCCAGTGCTCGGGACAGGCAGCTCTCCGGGACGGTGTGACTGGGAGGGGTTTACATTGTGAAGTTCACTGTGTCTGAGTTATTGATCAGAGTGAACACCCGCTCCTGTGGACACGTCTCGCTGTGGCGTCTGTCACAGTCGGATTCCTCCACCTGTTGGTCAATAATTGGATCGATCTCCTGAACCACTGGCCGCGGATCTACCGGCGTGTGTTGTTACCGAACTGAGGAATGAATCCATTAACGGAGCCGCTCTGCTGCCGGATCCTAAGTTGTCCCTGCCTTCACTCTGGAACCCTCCTCGTCCCCATCAGATGCCGAGTTCCCAGAGCCCTGGTTAAACGCGGCCGGTCACGGTTAAGTCTGTGAAACCGGCCCCATCAGAGACTGTGAGCGGGGTTAACTGTAGACAGGACCATTCCGCCTATTGTAGCGGGCGGCTGCTCATTCCCTCCCCTCCCTTTACCCCGCCCGTCGCCTTATCTCCTCTCCCCTGAAGCAGGCAGGTCGGGCACAGTCGGAGCCGGGTCTGACATTGTTAAACCTGCAGCCGCGCACCGACTCCAACACTCCTGATCTCCAGCTGAAAGTGGAGCCGGTGTTCAGCCCCGGAGACCGTGTTCAGTAATGCCCAGTGTCCGTCCCCTTCTCTTTCTGCAGTGAATTTAGTGGCGATTGTGATCCTGTCGCGGGGAAAGTGCGGCCTCTCCACCTGTACCACTCGCTACCTGGTGGCCATGGCAGCGGCCGATCTACTCACCCTGATCATCGAGGTCATTTTGGTTCAGATCCGATCCCATTACTTTTATTGGAGTTTCCTGTCCATCACCCCTGTGTGCAGTGTTAACGATGTACTGAGGAATGCAGCTACAGACTGTTCTGTCTGGTTCACCATCACTTTCACCTTTGATCGCTTTGTCGCCATTTGTTGCCAGAAGCTGAAAACTAAATATTGCACCGGGAAAACTGCGGCTGCGGTTCTCGCAACAGCCGGCGTTCTGCTGTGTCTGAAAAACATTCCCCGCTACTTCACACTGGAACCCCGGGCAACCATCGACAATGTCCCGTGGTTCTGTGACATGGTGGACAGTTATTACACTGACCCCGGGTGGGTGGCATTTGACTGGATCGACACAGTTTTAACTCCGCTCCTCCCTTTCGCTGTGATCCTGCTGCTCAACGCTCTGACAGTCCGGCACATTTTAGTGGCCAGTCGGTTCCGTCAGGGGCTGAGGGGTGAGAGCAAGGGGGAGAAGCGCAGTGACCCGGAGATGGAGAGCAGGAGGAGGTCTATGGTTTTACTCTTCACCATCTCCGGCAGCTTCATCCTCCTGTGGCTGACGGTGGTTGTAAACTTCGTCTATTATCAGATCACAGGGAATGGAGATGATATGAATGATTCCCAATATATCTTTCAGTACGTCGGGTTTTTGCTGATGAATCTCAGCTGCTGCACCAACACATTTATTTACGCGGTGACCCAGTCCAAGTTCAGGGAGCAGGTGAAGAGCGCGGTGAAATATCCGCTCACATCAGCGCTGCGGCTCATTAATAAACCCGCGCCCTGAGCGCATCCTAGAGGGCGGCCGCAGTCTCTCCGCTCCGGGCTCCGGCTCCTCACATTCACCGCCGCATCTTCCAGCTGTCAGTCCCGGGCGGATGATCCCATCGCCGGCCCCGCTCCGGGACCCCCAGACCCTCACATTCACCCAATCGCCCCCTTGCTCAAAGATGCAGATTAAGCAGGAAAAATAACACCATTGCCTGTCATATATATTGATCATTTTTAATAACAGTCCCTGATCATTGAAGTGTTTATTTCAGTATCTACCCCCTCACTCTCACCCCCCTCCGCACTGGGGACAGGTCAGGGGTAGGTTGGGTGGGTCTCCCTCTCTCTCTCTCTCTCTCTCACTCTCTCTCTTCTCTCTTCTCTCTCTCTCTCTCTCTCTCTCTCT
>NW_027601298.1:118951-124479 GCF_053455715.1 Rhinoraja longicauda
GAGAGAGAGGGGGAGAGAGAGTGAGACAGTGATGGAGGGAGGGGGAGAGACGGGGAGAAAGGGGGAGGGAGAGAGAGAGAGAGGGAAAGAGGGAGGGGAGAGAACGAGAGAGAGGGAGAGAGATAAGAAAGAGAGGGAGAGAGGGAGAGGGTGGGTGAGAGAGAGAGGGAGCGAGAGAGAGGGAGGGAGGGATAGAGGGAGAGAGAGAGCGGGTAGAGAGCGAGAGAGGGGGAGAGGGAAAGGGAGGGGGAGAGGGGAAGGGAGAGAGAGAGAGAGAGAGAGAGAGAGAGAGAGAGAGAGAGAGAGAGGAGAGAGAGAGAGAGAGAGAGGAGAGAGAGAGAGAGAGAGAGAGAGAGAGACGGAAGAGAGAGGGAGAGGGGGAGAGAGGGGGGCGGAGGCCCACCCACCCTACCCCTGACCGGTCCCCAGTGCGGAAGGCGGGAGGGTGAGAATGAGGAGGTAGAAACTGAAATAAACACTTCAATGATCAGGGACTGTCATTAAAAATGATCAATATATATGACAGGCAATGGTGTTATTTTTTCTGCTTAATCTGCGTCTTTGATTGGGTGAATGTGAGGGGCTGGGGGTCCTGGAGCGGGGCCGGCGATGGGATCATCCGCCCGGGACTGACAGCTGGAAGATGCGGCGGTGAATGTGAGGAGCCGGAGCCGGAGCGGAGAGACTGCGGCCGCCCTCTGGGATGCGCTCAGGGCGCGGGTTTATTAATGAGCCGCAGCGCTGAGGTGAGCGGATATTTCACCGCGCTCTTCACCTGCTCCCTGAACTTGGACTGGGTCGCCGCGGTAAATAAATGTGTTGGTGCAGCAGCTGAGATTCCTCAGCAAAGACGCGACGTAGTTAAAGATCCATTGGGAATCATTCATATCATTCCCAATCCCTGTGATCTGATAATAGACGAAGTTTACAACCACCGTCAGCCACAGGAGGATGAAGCTGCCGGACGATGGTGAAGAGTAAAACCATAGACCTCCTCCTGCTCTCCATCTCCGGGGTCACTGCGCTTCTCCCCCTTGCTCTCACCCCTCAGCCCCTGACGGACCCGACTGGCCACTAAAATGTGCCGGACTGTCAGAGCGTTGAGCAGCAGGATCACAGCGAAAGGGAGGAGCGGAGTTAAAAACCGTGTCGATCCAGTCAAATGCCACCCACCCGGGTCAGTGAAATAACTGTCCACCGTGTCACAGAACCACGGGACATTGTCGATGATTGTCCAGGGTTCCCGTGTGAAGTAGCGGGGAACGTTTTTCAGACACAGCAGAACGCCGGCTGTTGCGAGAACCGCAGTCGCAGTTTTCCCGGTGCAATATTTAGTTTTCAGCTTCTGGCAACAAATGGCGACAAAGCGATCAAAGGTGAAAGTGACGGTGAACCAGACAGAACAGTCTGTAGATGCAGACCTCAGTACAGTGTTAACACTGCACACAGGGGTGATGGACAGGAAACTCAATAAAAGTAATGGTATCGGATCTGAACCAAAATGACCTCGATGATCAGGGTGAGTAGATCGGCCGCTGCCATGGCCACCAGGTAGCGAGTGGTGCAGGTGGAGAGGCCGCACTTTCCCCGGGACAGGATCACAATCGCCACTAAATTCACTGCGGAAAGAGAAGGGGACGGACACTGGGCATTACTGAACACGGTCTCCGGGGCTGAACACCGGCTCCACTTTCAGCTGGAGATCAGGAGTGTTGGAGTCGGTGCGCGGCTGCAGGTTTAACAATGTCAGACCCGGCTCCGACTGTGCCCGACCTGCCTGCTTCAGGGGAGAGGAGATAAGGCGACGGGGGGGGTAAAGGGCGGGGAGGGGAACGAGCAGCCGCCCGCTACAATAGGCGGAATGGTCCTGTCTACAGTTAACCCCGCTCACAGTCTCTGATGGGGCCGGTTTCACAGACTTAACCGTGACCGGCCGCGTTTAACCAGGGCTCTGGGAACTCGGCATCTGATGGGGACGAGGAGGGTTCCAGAGGGAAGGCAGGGACAAATTAGGATCCGGCAGCAGAGTGGCTCCGTTAATGGATTCATTCCACAGTGAGTTCAGTTCGGTAACAACACACGCCGGTAGATCCGCGGCCACTGGTTCAGGAGATCGGTCAAATTATTGACCAACAGGCAGTGGAGTCCGACTGTGACAGACTCCACAGTGAGACGTGTCCACAGGAGCGGGTGTTCACTCTGATCAATAACTCAGACACAGTGAACTTCACAATGTAAACCCCTCCCAGTCACACCGTCCCGGAGAGCTGCCTGTCCCGAGCACTGGGACAACTCTGGGCAAGGTACCACTGAAGGCAAGAACAACATTCTAGTGGGTCCCGGCAGTGGGAAAAAAGGGGGTTAGTTTCGGCTGTCTGAAAATGAGAAAAATCACAGCGTTAATTCAAAAATATTTCACTGAGAGGATTGATACATTTCACATAATCTTGTACAACGATCATTAGTTGGAATCTTGTAACACGATCAGAATCAGGTCAACACCGGTTAACAGACGGGGTTATAATCTTGAATTGTTCTGCTCACTTACCAGGGACTCCAACGGCAGCAATGATCACGTACAAGATTTTCTCTACACTGGCATATCTGTCCCACAATTCCCCCATTTTCTCTGCCCAGCGACGTGTCCCCGTGAGCTATCGGTAATCTCTTGGAATTAAATGCTGGGGCAGAACATTCCCGGAGATTTTATACCATGTTCCGTCTCCACCGGGACAGTGAAGTTTCAACAGAGGTAAAAAAAGAGCTTTTGAAAATATTCGCAAACAGATGACATCAGCCAAGTGAAATCCCTACTGAGACAGGTCGTGAGTTATTCAGGGAATTGATTGAGAAACTCCAAAGACTGGGAATTGTGGCGATACTGAGGGATGGAAATTGGGAGCGGCATTGTCCCAGCAAAGGGGATATTGTTTCAAACTCCATCAGATCCAACTCTCCGCCTCATGTTGTTTGTCTGATTTCCTTCTCTTAGGGCTTCTGGTGCCCAGTTTGAAGGTGGACTGGGCGACATTTGTCCACAGGTTGAGGAATTAGTTCAACAGATCACCTCGCACTAAAGTGGCCCCTCCACTCTGTTTCACCACTCAATATGATCGCGGCTTAACTGACTGCAACCTCACCCCCACACTCCCGGCGAGGCCGGTAACCATTCACTCCTTGCTTGCCTGCAGTGGGTCTGATTTTGCGCCGGGACAATAACATTCTCTGCCTTCGTCACCTCTGAGCAGGAACGACCCAAAGACTCACCACACTCAGAGAACAGAAACATTGTGGCTTCAGAATTGTCCGTAACCCAAATAATACAGCGAATGATGCGGCACATCTCCCTCCTCCCTTTCTCTCTCCCTCCATCCTTACTGCTCTCCTCTCTTTGAACTGTGACTCTCTCTCCTACCCTCCCTGTTCTCTCTCTCTGCGCCTCTGTCTCTGTCAACCTTTCACCCCTTACCCCTCCCTCCCCTCTCACTCTCACTGCATCTCTCCCTCAGTTTCTCTCTATCTATCTCACGCTCCCCTCTCTCCCTTTTGCCAACCCACTCGCTCTGAACACCCCTCCCTCTTCATCTTCCCAATCTCCCTTTGATAATTCACTGCCCCTCCATCTCTTCCCCTTTCGTCTTCTCAGCTATCTCTCCCTATCTGTCTCTCTCTCTCTTTTCCCCAACTCTCCTCCTGCTCGCCCCCACTTCTCTCTCCAACGCCATTCTTGGGAAGTGCGGTTAGAACGGTTAGCCGCCATGGGATGTAACAGCTGTCCCTGTGCCTCTTCCCTGGGGACTGGAGAGAGTGTTTCCTACACCAATCTCTGTGACCCCCTCCCCTCCGGTCCCTACACACCCTCTCTATGACCCCCTCCCTCCTGCCCCTACACCCCACACTTTCCTCGTCTCTGTGACACCCTCCCCTCCCGCCCCTACACCCCCTCCTGTCTCTGTGAACCCCTCCCCTCCGGCCCCTAAACTCCCTCTCCCTGTCTCTGTGACTCCCCTCTCGTCCTCTTCAAAGCCCCCACATCCTTCCTGTAGTGTGGGACGAACAGAACTGCGTGCAATACTCCAAATGCAGCCTGACCAAAGTCCTGGAGAGATGCATCTTGACGTCCTGGCTCTTGAACTTGATGCCCCGGCAGATGAAGGCAAGCGGACCACACGCCTTCTTCACCGCTCTGTCTACTCGTGTTGCCAATTTAAGGGGAGTTCCGGAGTTTATCAGGAACAGTTTCTTCCTCTCCACAATCAGGCTACTGCACGGAGTTAGTATTTAGTGTCATAGAGTGATGCAGCGTGGAAACAGGCCCTACCTTCGCCCCAACTTGCCCACACCGACCAACATGCCCCATCTACACTAGACCCACCTGCCCGCGTTGGGCCCATATCCCTCCAAACCTGTCCCATCCATGTACCTGTCCAAGTGTCTCTTAAACTTTGTGATAGTCCCTGCCTCAACTCCCTTCTCCGGCAGCTTGTTCCATACACCCACCACCCTCTGTGTGGAAAAGTTCCCCGGCGGGTTCCTATTAAATCTTTCCCCCTCACCTTAAACCCATGTCCTCTGGTTCTCCATTCCCCTACGCTGGGCAAGAGACTCTGTGCATCTGCCCGATATATTCCTCTTATTTAATAGCATTTATTCCAAGAGTGCTTGGATACAAACGTAGGGATGTAATGCCGAGGCTCTGTAAGCCTCTGGTCCGGCCGCATTTGGAGTATTGTGCGCCGTTTTGGGCCCCATATCTGAGGAAGGATGTGCTGGCTCTGGAAAGGGTCCAGAGGTTTACAAGAACGATGATCGTTTGGCGGCACTGGGCCTGTACTCACTGGAGATTAGAAGAATGAGGGGGGACCTCATTGAAACTTTACCGAACAGTGAAAGGCCCGGATAGAGTGGATGTGGAGAGGATGTTTCCACTAGTGGGAGAGTCTATGGCCAGAGGGCACAGCCTCAGAATTAAAGGGCATTCCTTCAGGAAGAAGCTGAGGGGGAATTTCTTCAGCCAGAGGGTGGTGAATCTGTTGGATTTTTTTTCCACACAGGGATGTGGAGGTCAAGTCAGTGGATATATTTAAGGCAGAGATGGACAGATTCTTGATTAGTACGTGTGTCAGGGGTTAGCGGGAGAAGGCAGGAGAATGGGGTTAGGAGGTAGAGACAGATCCGCCGTGATTAAATGGCGGAGTGGGCTTAATGGGCCGAATGGCCTCATTCTACTCCTATCACTATCTTCTCATTAGCTTCTTGATCGTTGCCTGTTCACGTTCTCCACAGACGCTGCCTGACCCCTTGAGTTACTCCAGCACCCTGTGAAACTTCACCTATCCATGTTATCCACAGACGCTGCTTGACCCACTGAGTTACTCCAGCACTGTGTGTGTGTGTGTGTGTGTGTGTCTGTGTGTGTGTGTGTGTGTGTGTGTGTGTGTGTGTGTGTGTGTGTGTGTCTGTGTGTGTGTGTGTGTGTGTGTCTGTGTGTGTGTGTGCCTGTGTGTGTGTGTGTGTGCCTGTGTGTG